>NW_028318146.1:442500-624166 GCF_062004578.1 Staurois parvus
AGGTACATGATTGTGCCTGTACAAGTTATCCACGAACAGTAAAAGGAAGGAAGGCATCGGCAAGTGGGTCAAGTAGAACTTTGGCCTTCCATTAAAAATAAAAGAGTGTCTCTTCTGCATTAAAAATCTTTCCTGGTAACCCATTTTTATATTTCACATAAAGTTCCACTTTATGTAAGCTAAAAAAAGCCACTGAATGCTGTGTGTAGCATGTCTGTGTGAATGCCACTCATTACATTACATTACATTACATTATACAGTGTTTATATAGCGCCAAAGGGTTTGCTCAGCACTGTACATTAAAGTGGGGGGACAGTACAAGAGACAATACAGTAACAATACAATACACAAGAGGTTCGAGGGCCCTGCTCCTTGGAGCTTACAATCTAGGAGGGAGTGGGTAGAGGTACAGGAGGGAGTGGCTGTGGGGGATGGAGTGGTAGGAGGAGTGGAGGAGAACGGCTGTTAGGTGAGGGTGGGGTGGGCTTCCCTGAAGAGATGGGTTTTCAGGGTGCGCCTGAAGGTGAGGAGGGTAGGTGACAGTCTGATGGATTGGGGTAGGGAGTTCCAAAGGATGGGGGAAATCCTGGAGAAGTCCTGCAGTCGGGCGTAGGAGGAGACCAGGGAGCTAGAGAGTAGGAGGTCTTGTGAGGAGCGAAGGGCACAGTTAGGGTGGTATTTGGGTATCAGGTCAGTGAGGTAGTTTGGGGCGGCGTTGTGAATGGCTTTGTATGTCAGAGTTAGTAATTTGAATTTAATGCATTGGGCAATCGGGAGCCAATGAAGGGATTGGCAGAGGGGGGTGGCAGATGTGGAGCGGTTGGTGAGGTGTATGAGTCTGGCCGCTGAGTTCAGGATAGATTGGAGCGGGGATAGTGTTTGTTTGGGTAGGCCGGTGAGAAGGGAGTTGCAGTAGTCCAGGCGTGAGATGATGAGGGAGTGTACGAGTTGTTTAGTAGTGTCGGGGGTGAGGAACATACGTGTCTTGGAGATGTTGTGGAGGTGGAGCCTGCATGACTTTGATAGTGATTGGACATGAGGTTGGAAGGAAAGGTTCGAGTGTGACACCTAGGACTTTGGCGTGTGGGGTGGGATTGATGGTGGCGTTGTTAGTCGTGATGGAGAGGATGGGGGGGGGGGGCGCGGGCTGGGGGGAAAACTAGGAGCTCAATTTTGGACAGGTTTAATTTGAGGAAATGGAGCGACATCCAGTCTGATATGTCGTTTAGGAGGTGGGTGATACGGGCAGAGACTGAAGGGGTGAGTTGAGGGGTGGAGAGGTACATTTGTGTGTCATCGGCATAGAGGTGATAGTTGAAGCCGTGGGAGTGTATCAGTTTGCCAAGGGAGGAGGTGTAAATGGAGAAGAGAAGGGGTCCGAGGACAGAGCCTTGGGGGACCCCAACAGAGAGGGGGAGAGAGGGGGAGCTGGCAGCGTTATATAGGTAACGCTGAAGGAGCGTTGGGATAGGTAAGAGGAGAACCAGGAGAGAGCAGAGTCCTTGATGCCAAGAGAGTACTCATCCCAATTTGACAGCAGCTGAGTGACTCTGACTGCATACCTTGCTACCATAAAAAAAAATCAGATATGAAAAACTGTTGAAAAATGAAAAAATAAAAAGTGCCCCAAACCATGATAGTTTCCCTTTAAGGAAAAAAAAAATGAACATCCGGCTTAGTCATGTCAAGTGCAGTATAGTGTGGGAGAAGATAAAGACATGGTATGGGTGCAGTAGTCATGCATCAGTCCACACGGCTGTGGTACGTCCCAGAAGATAATTTGGTTGCTGATTTTAACAGTTATCAAATCAATCCCACCATCTTTCTGAAATGTCAGACTGACTAGATATTTCACTAGTGACTCATGTCTCAAACCCATGGTCGGTTTATATGCCAGGAAGGAAGATCAGTGATTCAGACGCCAAACACAATGTTTTTCCAACATGCACTCTTTGAAGATGCTTGGAGGAGACACAGTGGAGGTTGACAAAGACAGAAGTCTAGGTCAAGATGGAAAAAAAAAAAAAAAAAAGGTCTAACCTTAAATTGTTCCATGATGAGACCAGTGGATAAACTATTGTAGCTGTACAATGATATTGTATTTTGGCTTAAAAAAGAAAAAAAAAAAGAATCGGTCTTTCGCATTTTAGATGTGAATGTGATCTGCCAGATGTATATGTAGCACCCCTCTAGATAGCCAGAGGGAGCTAGTTGCTGATTGTTAGTTAGGCTGAGAAGCAGCCTGAGGAATAGTCAGCAGGGTCAAATTTGGGTCAGGGCTGAGAGGCTCTGCAGATCAGTTCCCTGATACTTCCCCCTGCTCTAGAGACTTGCGAAGTTTGTAGAAGGCAGTGGACAGGAGTGAGGAGGGGCTGATCTGCATAATTAGGGGATCCTGACCAATGCCCAGGAAGGAGGCTTGGCATGGGGTCAGAACAGCCCTCAAGTATGTCTGAGCCTGCTCAGCAGCAAGAGAGTTTGGGTGGAAGATGTGAGAGAGGAAGAGATACAGGAGCCTTAGCCTCTCCAGTCCTGGAGGGGGGACTACCTGTTGAACCAGGAAAAGAGCCAGCAGAAGTCCTGAAGGTATTCACCTACCTAAACTAGCTCACAGAAAAGAGACTAAGTGAGTAATCCTACACCCCCTGGGCCAGCTAAGGGGAAAAGAGCATTCTGGCAGGAAACCTGAGTAGCTCCTTACCCGGGCAGGCACTGGATCCCAGGGATTCCTCCAGACAGCTGGGTAAAGAAGAGGATTTATGGGGTCTGGGGTGGTACACCAGGAGAGACTGGAGAGTTCTTCCAGAATCATTTGTCATGTAAAGACTTGTATATAGGTGCCAGGAAGTTGTCCTGAGTTTACAGTTCCATTGGGCATCCCATACACACCCTTACCACATCCAAGTTTAATACCCTTAATATAATTTAAAAAAACAAGCTCAAGGACTGTTTACTGTTTCTGGAATGCAAGTCTGGAAAATGCATGTTGCCTGGCTGTGCAAGACTATAGGGTGACCAGGGGCGGTCTGACCATTCGAGCACTCGGGCACTGCCCGAGGGCCCGGGGTCAGTAGGGGGACCCATGAGATGCCCCTGGTACCTTTCATTAGCTTTTTCATAGGCTTTTTTGGCTGTTGGCAAGGACACAGGGGCCCCATGATCCCCTATTGCCCGGGGGCCCCATGAGTTGTCAGTCCGCCCCTGAGGGTGACCCAAAACTTCAGCATCTCCTGAGGGGGTAGGGTTACACATATATTCTTATTAATGCATGCTAAAGTGGAATTCAACTGTATCTGAGCACCACAAACTGAAAATGCTATTTAATTAATTTTTAATATTCAAGGCAAACTCCCCCATCTGTCCATGTATCCATGCTTCATTTTGTTGGTAAATCACAAAAAAAAAACCACACATACACACCCTAGCATTTCTAGTTGTGGCCATCTTGAGTAAGAGCAGATGATTCATGTAACATTTATTGCCCTTAACTCAGGCATGCATGCAGGAGGGCCTGTTTAGCAGAGAAAGCCCCTCCTGCAGAAGAAAGTAAAACATAATTTTGGCCTAGGCCAGAAACCAGGAAGCTACTAGAAAAAAGGTTTAAAACAAGTAAATATAATTACCTTCCTATCTATTGACTAATGCTAGTCATGAATGATTTTAGTTTAGTTCTGCTTTAATGTTTTTAAAACTTTAATATATACATTATATTGTAACACCTTTGCTGTACTGTTACCTGCAAGATGTTAAAACCAATACAAGATGGCAGAGTCCAACAAATTCAGTGGCATGCACATTCTGCAGAGCAAGGGAGGAGAGAGAGGGGGATGAGAAAGAGGGAGGGGCAGAAAGAGAGAGAGAGAGGGAGGGGGAGAGAGAGGGAGGGGGAAGGAGAGGGTGAGAGAGAGGGGGGGAGAGAAAGAGAGAGAGGGAGGGGGAAGGAGAGGGGGGAGGGTGAGAGAGGGGGGGAGGGGGAGAGAAAGAGAGAGAGGGAGGGGGAGAGAGAGGGAGGGGGAAGGAGAGGGAGGGAGAGAGAGGGAGGTGGGAGAGAGGGAGAGAAGAGAGGGGGAGAGAAAGAGGGAGGGGGGAAGGAGAGGGAGGGGGAGAGAGAGGGAGGCGGGAAGGAGAGGGAGGGGGAGAGAGAGGGAGGGGGGAAGGGGAGGGAGGGGGAGAGAGAGGGAGGGGGGAGAGGGGGGTGAGAGAGAGGGGGGGAGAGAGGGGAAGAGAAAGAGAGGGAGGGCGAGAGAGAGGGGGTGGAGAGAGGGGGAAGAAGAGAGAGATTGGGAGAGAGGGAGAGGGAGAAGAGAGACGGGGTAAAGGGAGAGAGAGAGAGGGAGGGGGGAAGAAAGAGATTCTTTTTGCTCACTGGGGTTGGGCATTGGGTTAATTTCTGAAAGCAGGCCTCCTAACATTGATAGAACGTCTGCTATATGTGTTACTTCTTTGCTTAGAGTTGCTAAGAATAATTATTGCCATTTTAATTACCAATACCAGTCTATACTGTTCAACCAAGTTTACATTGAAGATATTAATTTATTTCAGGTACTTATACAGCACCATCAATTTATGCAGCACTTTACATATATGTTGTACGTTTACATCAGTCCCTAACCCTCTAGGAGAGTACAATCTAAAGTCCCTACTTCTCATACATACATATACTAGGGACAATTTAGACAGGATCCAATTAACCTACTAGCATGTCTTTGGAGTGAGGGAGGAAACCCACACAGGCAGAACATGCAAGCTCCAAGCAGGAGGTGCCATGGTTGGGATTTGAACCAACAACCCTAGTACTGTCAGGTGGAATAGCTAACCATTTAGCTACTGTGCTGCCCACAGTTTAATATAAACCTCATACCAATGTACTCCAATCTGTGTGAGAGTCTACTTTCTGGTGTTAATTTACTCTGGTTAAAGGAATCTTGTGGTGTCAGCAGGATTTGGGCTTTCAGAGAGAGGTCCGGATGACAAGGAGCCCGAAAATAACTCAGCGACTCCTAAGGGGGTAGTGCTACAATATCTTAATAAACATACATAAGGCAGCGGCATTAAAACCACAAGGACCGTCTAGTCCCTCAGCCTATAAAACGCTATGAAAAGCTGACAGCAGCTGTGGCTAGATGATGAACCAAGCGGAAATGACATTTAGAGCAGTATATGCCCTGGGACAATTGATGAGAATGTAAGCCGTGTGCGTCCAGGGCCACTCGCATGTGATCACTACATGAGAGATTACATGCAAGTGGCTGCGAGAGCCAATAGCCTCCCATTGCTTTCAATGGGGCTGCCTCTTGCAGCTTATTGCAGGAACCCCCGCTAGGGTTCTTGCATCTAATCACAGGCAGGATGCAAGTGTGAACACACCCTTACTCCACAGACCTCTCTTAAAAATGACAAAGCAGGGAGAGCATGTAAAGATTTTTTTTAAGCAAGTAAAAAGCACTAAAAAAAAAAAAAAAAAAAAAAGGTAACCAGCAATTTAAAAACATTTTTTGTAAGCTATGCTATGTTAATGGGATAACACACACACACCGTGGGTTTCCTCCAGGTACTCCAGTTTCCTCCCACACTCCAAAGACATGCTGGTCGGTTAACTGGATCCTGTCTAAATTGTCCCTAGTATGTGTATGTATGAATGTGAGTTAGGGACCTTAGATTGTATGCCCCTTGAGGGTTAGGGACTGATGTGAATGTACAATATATATGTAAAGTGCTGTGTATATTGACGGCGCTATATAAGTACCTGAAATAAATTAATAATATACATATATAGCGGAAACTTTTTGAAGACCCCTCATATTTGTTGCATGTTCCCATTAACATAGCATAGCTTCCAAAAAATAAATGTATGTGTGTGTATACACACACGGCTTTTTTCAGTGGGAACGTAGTTCCGGCACCTTCAACACTGAATGTATGTGGCAAGGGGTGCTGGGGTGTGCTGGAGGGTTCACTAATGCTAGATGCTTGGCAAACTATTCTCGCTGGGGGATCTACTGTTGTGGGAGGGGTATATTGTTGCTTAATGCTGGAGGGTCTTTTAATGCTGGGAGATCTATTGTTGCTGGTCGGTGTCTATTATTACTGGGTGGGTCTGTTGTTGCTGGGGGGGGGTATTTAGTATAAAGTAGGTGTTATCTCAATTTTCCTGCAAAAGTGGAAATACAGGGCTGGGAAATACATTTTCAGGGCCAGGGCAAGGGGGGGGGGGGCACCCTCTCACCACAGGCAAGCTCTGGATCAGTGACTAGCAACCAGGGACTGTAATTTATTGTCTGCTCTGACAGCTACTGCTATCATGCCATGCTCCAACCAGGGGCGGACTGACAAATCATGGGGCCCCCGAGCAATAGGACATCATGGGGCCCCTGTGTCCTTGCCCAAACTCAAAAAAGCCTATGAAAAAGGTACAAGGGGCATCTCATGGGGCCCCCTACTGACCCCGGGCCCTCGGGCAGTGCCCGAGTTTCCAAATGGTCAGTCTGCCCCTGGCTCCAACATACCCACTACCCGCCACATCCATCCACAGCTGATACAAAAACTCATGCAAGTTCAACTGCCTTTAGTCACAAGAAAGCAAGTGATTGGCCACGAAGGGGCAGTGTACACTCCATATCGACCATGGCCAGTTGGAGTAAGGGGGCACTGAATGGGCACAAGGTGGCAACCAGGGGCAGACTGACAACTCATGGGGCCCCCCAGGCAATAGGGGATCATGGGGCCCCTGTGTCCTTGCCCAAACTCAAAAAAGCCTATGAAAAAGGTACCAGGGGCATCTCATGGGGCCCCCTACTGACCCCGGGCCCTCGGGCAGTGCCCGAGTTTCCAAATGGTCAGTCCGCCCCTGGTGTCAACCCATTCTAAGGTATGCATTAGGAAGGGGGTACAGATCTGCGTCCTTGCCAGGAGTGCTGGATGGACCTGCCCTGATGCTGTACATGAAATTAACACATTAGGGTGATATATACAGTAGATGGCATTTTCTCTTTCCGTCTCAGTTCATGACTGTGCCATAGACTCAAATCAGATACACCTTTTCTCTGCCATTCATTTAGGAACAGGCACCTCGTGCAGACTCAATTATTTGCTGTCATTGCATAAACCAGATGAAAATATAAGCTACAACTTTTTTTATTTATAGTATGTATAGAGCCCCTTATAGAATTTGCAAACAAATGAACATTGCAAAAGACTGAGGAGGTAATTCAACATATGCAACACCATTCAAACACCGAAAAAGGTGTTATGCAGCTCCCCCTGGTGACCAGTGCCAAAGAATAATTTCCACATGTATTGCAATTTTCAACAAATCATTTGTGTGATCTTTAAATGTTGACTAGCAAACTCTCAAGACCCCGTACACACGATCAGAAAATCAGATGACAAATAAATCACTTTCCTAGCCGAACACAACAGTTCACGCGATAATATCCGAAGGAACAAGCATGACTTTTTTTTTTTGTACGATAACAGCAAACAATTTTGTTTAATCAGTACAGTATTTGTAAAAATAAAAATAAAAATAATAGTTGAGAGACCAAGACCACACATGCTCAGAAAAAAAGAATACATTACAATACAATACATGACATCACTTCCGAAGTTGTATTCTGTTGTACGAGAATTTTTGTAACCTCTTCATTTTTGATATGAGACTAGTATGCAGCAAGAAACGAACAAAAAGTCGTCAGATTATCTGATTGTGTATGCTAAGCATAAGGAAGGCCATACGTGAATCTTTTTTTTTTTTTTTTTTAATTCAACCAGCGGGTTGGACAAAAAAAAAAATTATCTGATTCCCCCATCCTTACAGTTGATGCAGATGGGGGAATTACTCATGCTGTGCCCAGGGGCGGACTGACAACTCATGGGGCCCCGGGGCAATAGGGGATCATGGGGCCCTGTGTCCTTGCCCAAACTCAAAAAAGCCTATGAAAAAGGTACCAGGGGCATCTCCTAGGGCCCCCTACTGACCCCAGGCCCTCGGGCAGTGCCCGAGTTTCCAACTAGTCAGTCCGCCCCTGGCTGTGCCATTGTATTCTGCAAGTGAAAGTGAAACTATAAGTGGGTGCTTACACTCCCCACGGACACCCCGCACTCAATCTCCAAATACCGTAGACCAAAATAACAATAAATGGTGCTACATGCAGTCCAACACCAATATGGAAATATTGTTTCTGTGCCACCGAATCTTCCCAAAGTGCTTCCCCTCCTGTGTCACCACAATGCACCCAAAGATCCATGACCCTCTTATTTGCAAGAAAAGGTCATAGAGCGCTGTTTGCCCCGGTTGCTCTCCAACTGCTGTTCCTCCAATCATCATTTGTCCTATGTACCCAAAGTCTCTCCATCAATGTCACCCAAGGACCACAAAGGCAGCGTTTCTCATTGTGCAGTATTTCATTAAACTTTGGCAATAAAAAGTATTCAATTTTACACTTACAAAACATGGAACGCAATATGTCGACACCAATACACCCAGCGTCTGTGCACCGCCATTCCTCACTGGACCTCAGCGTACGTTCCAAATACCGGAAGTGATGTAAGGATAAACCGTAAGCAGCCTCTACATGTTTTGCCGTGTGGCGCCCTCAGGAAGCTCCACATCTATATGGTGCAGGTGTACAGAAAGTTTCATTATATTGGCATTTCACTTTTGGCACTATGTGAATGTTCTGCACAGGCAGTAATGTAGGTTGGAGGACAGGCTACATATCGCTTTTATTCCTTTTTATTTGGTTTATGGTACTTAGAGATTGAGTGCGGGGTGTCAATGGGGTATGTACAGGGGTGTATTTAGGTTTTGTGCTGCCCCCTAGGCAACACAAAAATTGGCCTGACACCGAACAACACCCCTTCCCCATGCGGAGAGAGACTGACACTGACCAACACCCCCCCCCACGCGTGTAGAGAGATTGGCACTGACCAGCACCACCCCCCCCCCAATGGAGAGAGCCTGACACCAATCAACACCACCCCCCCTGCGGAGAGACCCTGACACCAACCAGCACCCCCCTGTGGAGAGAGAAGACTGACACCGACCGACACCATCCCCCCTCCCCCCCCCGCGGAGAGAGATTGACACTGACTGACACCACCCCCTCCCCCCGTGGGGAGAGACTGACACTGACCAACACTAACCCCCCCCATGGAGAGAGCCTGACACCGACCAACACTACCCCTCCTCCCTCACTCCCCCATAGAGGGAGCCTGACACTGACCAACACCCCCCCCCCCCCCCCGCAGAGAGAGACTGACACCGACCAACACCACCTTTCACTACCATCGCTCCCTCCATACACCAGCCGCCCCCCACAAGAGAGAGAAAAACACTCACTTTCACAGCTCCAGCCATCCCCGGGAACAAGAGTCAGGCTCTGCATACACCATCATGCAGCCTGCAGTCTCTCTCGGATCCCACCTGGTCCCCATGCCTCGCGTGTCCCTTCTTCCTTCTCTTCTTCCAGGGGGCAGTGCTGCTCCCCCTGAAAAATGCCGCCCTAGGCAAATGCCTTGTTTGCCTTGTGGTAAATACGCCCCTGGGTATGTAAGCACCCACTTATAGCTTCACTTGTATTCTGCGAGTGTCACAGTGGGGAGCCTTCTCTGCTAGCAGAATACAATGTTGCTGGTTATAACCGGTGGCACTGATGGTTCAAGAAAAACCCAACAGGCTGGTTGTGCAGGGAGAAGTCTCTAACTTTTCTGCAGATAAAAGTACTGCAGCACCCAGATGATGTCCAGTGAAGGTCAGGTTGAAACACTGACCCACAGAAGGGTACCTAAACAATTCAGGAACTATCTGTTCATGAGAACCAGACTCAAGGTCTAAACCTTGAGTATATACCTGTCAGAGGGGTCCTTCTAGGGTAGGCGAAGGAGACACCAGAGACCAGCAATCAGTGTCCAGAACCTTATGGTCCAAAGAGACCATCTTGGTGTCCTGTTGTGAGATCAGATTCCCTAACATAGCAGAAGAGAATGAACTGAGGCTAAATTAGAGAGGCATCCTTCAGTAATCCCACAGTGCTAGACCCCTGGCAAAGTTTATGTAGGGGTTTGCAGGAGATAGGATGCTAAGCATAGCTTGAACTGCAAGAATCTGGAAAACTGGCCCTCTTTAAGGAGGGTCTTCTGAGCATTCTGCAACAGGGATGCCAGGATATGGCATTGGAATGGACATGAGGACCACTGGCAGGTTCTTACCAGAAAAAGGAGCAATAGGAAATGAACCCTGTTTACCTTGCAGGTCAAGAGTTTCTTAAGAAGAGGAACAAGGCTGAGGGGTATCAAGTACCAGAAGAGGTGAAATCATATCTGAAGGGAAAGAACTTGCACTGCGGAAAAGTGCCAGTCTGAGTGAGGTATCAGTTTTAAGAATAGTTTCCTACAAGAGTGTGAATCAGAGGTCTCAGGGTGCAGGGATCCCAGACTACAGTGGAAGATGCACAATTGGGTGACCTGGATGATGTTCATAGCCTGCCATGGCTGATGGTCAGGCTAGAGCCATGTCTGATGTGGAGAAGCTACAAAAAAAATCACAGGGGCAGAGGATGGGAGGTCAGCAGGCCAGAGGATAGGGTCAGCAGTTTTGAGAGTAATGTACAGAGGCCATTAGTTTGTAGGGTGGAGGACTGGGGTCATCAGGGCAGTGTACAGGGGTCAGGAAAGCTGAGGATAGGGGTTGTTGGATTTTGGGGGGATGCAACGGAAATCTGGAGGGGGGCACAGCCCACCCCAGCATCCCCCTGGATCAAGCCAAGGGTCAGGTTACTATTCAGGAACAGACCTCCCGCTCTCCTTGGGGATCAAATTGTTGGAGACTCACCTGGAGCTGTATTACAGTGCTGTCTTCTTGAGCCATGGAGCTCTGCATGTACTTCCCAGCATGAGTTTGATTACTATGCACTAGGCAATGCGTTTCAGGGAGTTCCTCTTTGTCAAGCTTTTAAATGGATTTACTGATGCATTTATGGTGTACTGGGAATTGCCAATCTAAAGTTTCTTAATTAGGAGTCTAAAAGTATCAATACATCTAAGGAGAAGCCTGATTACAATGTACTACATAATATAAACTTAGCAATATAGTAATAAAATAATATTGTGTTTACAATGCAATTCAAGTGTTACTAAACCCACAACAGTAAAATCAGTCTGTAGATTCAGTAAACCATGCTTGTTATACTCACTGTGGAACCTAAGGGGTTAACCCTCCACCATGTATAAAAAGGATGTTTGATCCTGTCTTCTCTGATCAGTTCCCAATCCATTTGCTGATAGTACAGAGCCCTAAGAGACACTGTACACATGATCAGTTTGGTGTGTATTGCTAGAGAGCTATTTTTTTTTGGGGGGGGGGGTGCATGTGATCAGCACAGGGCCAATCAGCACTGTCCAGACAGAGGGACAGGTGTCATGCAGCCTAATAGGATAGTCAGGGGCGAATGAAAAGGTATTTAGCAGTTTACATTTACTAAAATAATTGCATTTCTATGTTCTGTGTACTGTGGGAGATCAGATATAGCGAATGCAGGGTCCAGGGTTTAGTAACACTTTCAAATACAATTAAAATCTGAAGGAAATTGTAACAGCATTGATATGCCACTAGATGTAACTAGAGTACTCTTGCACTATTTCTTGGACTGTAACACATTTGACATGGTGTCAATTCCGAAAGACACAAATGATCAGTTTCAAAAAGATAAAAGGTAAACCTGATTGGATGTAATTGCAATGGTGTTAGTATGCCACCAGGTGGAACTAGAGTATGGTTCACTATGTCCTAGAATGTAACAAATTTGACATGGTATCAATTTCAGTAAAAAAGTTTTCGTTTCAGTAAAAAAGTTTTCGTTTCAGAAAGATAACAAGAATAACCTCATCATAAGGACACATTGGGAGAAGCAGAGGGGGCTAAAAAGCAGAAACAATATGGATATATCCACTAGTAATCCTATGAAAGCAATATCCTAGTAAGGACATCAAAGTCAGAATGTTATTGTATAGAATTAGATAGATAAGGAAATAAATAATGGTAAAGAATGTCTCCAGTTGGTCAAATGATATCATTCTACCCAGAAGAGGTAAAAAGTGGTAATAAATACCAAAACCTATATCTACCTATATCTAACTTATTTATCTAGAATAAATAATAATACGATCTGTAAATGGGTCTGTGGAATATATCCATAGAAAGTTGTAAGAATTAAAAATCAAATCTTGAACATTTCTAAAAACAGGTATAATATGTTTGATGAAAATCATACCGATTTTTCAAAAACTGAAAATTCCTATGAACGATAGTATGGATCAGTATGCATATGGAGGTTCTATATATTTTCATGGACAAATATCTAAATAATGAATATAATAATCAATACATGCTTGGAGACGGAGGAGAGGAATAGTGACATCCATTGTCAGGAGCTACTCGTATACTTGTACGTGAGCCCATTGCAGCTAGTCCCTCACTGTCCCAGTGTAGTTAGAAAAATACAACATACACTATATTACCAAAAGTATTGGGCGCCTGCCTTTACACGCACATGAAGTTTAATGGCATCCCAGTCTTAGTCTGTAGGGTTCAATATTGAGTTGGCCCCGCCCTTTGCAGCTATAACAGATTCAACTCTCCAGGGAAGGCCGTCCACAAGGTTTAGGAGGGTGTCTATGGGAAGGTTTGACCATTCTTCCAGAAGCACATTTGTGAGGTCAGGCACTGATGTTGGACGAGAAGGCCTGGCTCACAGTCTCCTCTCTAATTCATCCCAAAGGTGTTCTATCGGGTTAAGGTCAGGACTCTGTACATGCCAGTCAAGTTCCTCCACCCCAAACTGGCTCATCCATGTCTTTATGGACCTTGCTTTGTGCACTGGTGCGCAGTCATGTTGGAACAGGAAGGGGCCATCCCCAAACTGTTCCCACAAAGTTGGGAGCATGAAATTGTCCAAAATGTCTTGGTTTGCTGATGCCTTAAGAGTTCCCTTCATTGGAACTAAGGGGCCAAGCCCAACCCCTGAAAAACAAACCCCACACCATAATCCTCTCTCCACCAAACTTTACAATTGGCACAATGCAGTCAGGCAAGTACCATTCTCCTGGCAACCACCAAACCCAGACACATCCATCAGATTGCCAGACAAAGAAGTGTGATTGGTCACTCCAGAGAACATGTCTCCACTGCTCTAGAGTCCAGTGGTGGCGTGCTTTACACCACTGCATCAGATGCTTTGCATTGCATTTGGTGATGTAAGGGCTGGTGCAGCTGCTTGGCCATAGAAACCCATTCTATGAAGCTCTCTACGCACTGTTGTTGTGCTAATCTGAAGGCTACACAAAGTTTGGAGGTCTTTAGCTATTGACTCTGCAGACAGTTGGCGACTTCTGCGAACTGTGCGCTTCAGCATGCACTGACCCCGCCCATTTTACGTGGACTACCACTTGGTGGCTGAGTTGCTGTTGTTCCCAGTTGCTTCCACTTTGTTATAATACCACTAACAGTTGATTGTGGAATATTTAGTATCAAGGAAATTTTCATGGATGGACTTATTGCACAGGTGACAGCCTATCACGGTACCACACCTGAATTCACCGAGCTTCTGAGAGCGACCCATTCTTTCACAAATGTTTGTAGAAGCAGTCTGCATGCCTAGGTGGTGATTTTATACACCTGTGGCCATGGAGGTTATTGGAACACCTGAAATGCACACCACACTTTTCACATATTAATTTGTAAATAATGTTGAAAACCATTTATCAGTTTTCTTCCACTTCATAATTATGTGCCACTTTGTGTTGGTTTAGCACATAAAATGCCAATAAAATACATTTACGTTTTTGGTTGTAACATGACAAAATGTGGAAATGTCAAGGGGGATGAATACTTTTTCAAGGCACTGCAGGTTACCTTAATACTAAATGGATATGTAATGTCTCCAGTAGATGTGTAGAATCTCTGATAGAACTGATGGTATTCTAGGCTGTAAAAGGCAGTCTACACTCATAAGCCACTTTATTAGCTACACCTTGCAAGGTTGAACCCCCTCTTGCCTTCAGAACTGCCTTAATTCTTTGTCGCATAGATTCAACAAGTTGTTAGAAATATTCCTCAGAGATTTTGGTCAATATTGACATGAGTTACTTTGCCTTTCTATCATCTTGAACCAGTCTGCCCATTCTCCCCTGACTTCTGACATCAACAAGGCATTTTTGTCCACACAACTGGAACTCACTGGAGATTTTCTCTTTTTCGGACCATTCTCTTTAAAACCTAGAGATGGTTGTACATGAAAATCAAAGTAGATCAGCAGTTTTTGAAATACTCACACCAGCCTATCTGGCACCAACAACCATGCCACCTTAAAAGTCACTTAAATCCCCTTTCTTCCACATTCTGGTGCTCTGTTGGAACGTCAGCAAGTCATCTTCACCACGTCTAAATGCATTGTGTTTCTGCCATGTGATTGGCTGATTAGCAATTTGTGTTACTAAGCAATTGAACAAGTATACCTAATAAAGTGGCTGGTGAGTTTGTATACCTACACTTGTTATGCAGTTTATACTTTGAATAATGGTTCTCCTTGGTGGATTACTTTCATCTTTATAGTCAGGTAGATGATAAAATTGTGGCGTTTTAAAAAAGTCCATTTACAGAGTAGATCAACCTGCTTTTGTCAAAATAATTATTAGACAATGCCCTATCAAACAATGTTCTCATTTCTTTTTTATACTTAGTTAATAAGGTTCCTTGGCAATGTAATGTAGTTGTTTTTATGCCAATCTTAGAGCCGCTCATAATCTACTATATTTTGTATAATTTTCCTTCTCCTTTTTTCTGCTTGTTTAATAATTATGCTCCTATTTTTAGGCATAATTTAGCGCCAGTTCTCTTTATATCAATTTTTTGTTTACTTGAATTTTTAAAAATGTATTTACATATATTTGATTACTCTGTATAAGTAATGTGGTAATAAGTATTTATAAGGAAATCTTTGGCATGGTATGCATAAAGGAGTTTTCAGACCAGTCTGTTTAATTTCTGGTTGTATAAAAGTTTATAGACATTTATCTTTAAGATCATTTCCTTGAAGTAAACCTTCTAGTACAGCCTTTACCAATAAATCCTTGAAATCAGGTCTAGGGGAACCCCTGCTAAAACCAAGAACCGAGGGTCAGTGGGAAAAATGCAACTGATACTGGTTGCCAACTGGAAGAATTCCCACCTTATAGACCTCTAAAAAGATCACTGTTGTCATGCTGCTGGCTTTTCAAGTGGTTTTGGCCCCAGAAATGTACAGACACCATCAGAGGAGAGGTCAACCAGCTACAGGTCAAGGAACCCCTAACAACCTTTGGAGGAACTCTAAAGTTCCATGGAACTCTGGTAGAGAATAGCTGTTTCCAAACTGTGAATAGCTGTTTCTAAGATGTGGCCCTTTGCTTGCTTTTGTTCGGTCCTTGGGGAACTATTTCTCCCACTGATATAAGGTATTATTCCTCCCATTGACACCAATAAATTACTGTCACTGACATCAATAATAAAAGGAACTATTCCTCCCACTGAAACAAACAATGGGGCAAGATTCCTGCCACTGACACTATAAAGGGCATTTTTCCATTCACTATTCTATCCAGTGACACCAACAATGAGGTACTATTCCTCCCAATGACACCAACGATGGACTACTATTCCTCCCACTGACACCAACAATGGGACATAATTCCTGCCACTGACAGCAATAACGGGGCACTATTCCTCCCACTGACACCAATGATGAGGTATTGCTTCCTCCGACACTAGGTCATACTCACGCTGGCCACAGACCACCCCCCCCCCCCAAAAGCCAAAAGGACAGCAACTGGCCCTTTGTTTAGAAAATTTGGAGACCCCTGTATATCAAGTGTGAATTGGTCTTTGTCATCAAAAGGGTTGAACTGTGGAGATGATTCACTGAATTCAATGTCATATTCCTTCTGATTACCATTAGTAGGAGTAGCTTTCAAATTATAATATCTTTTTACCTTTCAAATTTCTAATGAATGTGTTCAGATCCTTAAATGGAATGAAAGGGTTAGGTCCAATATCTGGTGCAAAGTTAAACCTTTTATTCACTTGTATCCATTCACCTTGCAATAATATATAGTTGGATAGGTTCAAATATGTTATTGTGTTTAAAGTACCGTATTTGCCGGCGTATAAGACGACTGGGCGTATAAGACGACCCCCAACATTTCCACTCAAAATATAGAGTTTGTTATATACTCGCCGTATAAGACTACCCCCTCTTTCTTTTTGCTGGTGCCATGATAGGGTTGATAGGGGTTTGACTGCTGGACATTTTCTATGCTGTATTGTACTGTACAATGGTCCAGTACTGTGGTTGGCTGTTGGCTGTATACAAAGCCTGATTGGATTGGTCCCTGCTCCCTGTCTGCCCTCCCTGTCTCCCTGTCACTACCATGTCCCTGCATCTCCCTATAATTGGCACTAGTGCGCAAGTCCGCATGTGCGAGCCCTGCGTAGACAAGGGGCGGGCCGGAGCGCTGCTGCTTCCCGCCGAGCAGAACAGGCTGGTCACGCTGAAAAGGCTGGCACCCCTGTATCGCTGATGATGCTCGCCGCAGCCACGCTGATGACCCGCCGCGGCCTCACTGGATACCGTGCGATACTTTATGGTATGTAGAATGAGGTGGGCGGGCACCGCGCAAGTATCGGAAGGCCACTATGGCAGCTATGTCTATTGCAACTGAAGTGCACCCGGCGTATAAGACGACCCCCCCACTTGGAGGCATGTTTTTCAGGGCAAAAAAGTCGTCTTATACGCCGGCAAATACGGTAATGTTATTTTCCTGGCTTTTGCTTTTATTTCTGTTAGTCCTCCTTCTTCTTCTGCAAATTCTTCTCTTATTTTTCTGTTTCTGTTCTGTTTGATCCGCTTAATCCTAAAAAAGAAGTATTGTCTCCAGGTGTTTGTGTATTTCCTAGCATTTCTTCTGCACCATGGGGGGGTTTCTTTGTTCTCATGAAGTTTTCTAGAGACATTTTCCTTTCTTGTTCATCTGCCACTGAAGCCCAAAACATATTAGAAGTAAGAACATTAAATCCTATATATATATATATAAAAAAAATTTTTTTTGTAGGGGGGTGTTCCTGTATATTGGTGTTTTTGTCTGCTCTAATGGATAAATCTTGTACTTCAGATTGATTGTATTTAGGTGGACCTCTCCTCGGCCCCCTTCTCTTTCTGAATAGATATTGGAGCTTAATAAATATATTCTCTATGAAAAACATATCTAGTATTCTAGGAACTCTATGTTCACCCCTCCCCCTTTTTTTTGTTGTTGTTTTGTTTGCCTTGCCCTGTGAGGTGGGTTTTTCTTATTGTTTTGTTGTTTTTTTCCATTTTTATTTTGTTTTTGTTGTGTTTTTTATTATTTTGTATTCTTATTTGTAAATTGATGGAAAAAAATCTTATAAATAAAGATCTGAATTAAAAAAAAATCTTGTACTAACTGATGTGGCCTCTCTTTAGCATTTCTATTCCACTGATCAGTCTTATTTCTCTCATTGTAACATCTTGTCGTAAGTTTCTTGATTGTGGTCCTTCCTTACTCCCTTTTCTGTGGAGAAGTGATTATTATTTTTATTACTTATAATGTTCTATGTATATATTGTACACAGAACAATTTGCAGATCCTATTATTATTTATTGTAGATAGTTTTTGGTATTTATTACCACTTCCTACTTCTTCTGGGTAGTATGATCTCATTTGACCCACTGGATAATTTCTTTCTCATTTTAGGCAGTCCCCGAGTTACAAACATCCGACTTACTTACAACTCGTACTTAAGAACAGAGGCAGCGTGAGTTCACGCTGGTCCAGAAAAATGGCTGGGTGGCCATCTTACTGCTCCCTACTGTCCGGTGGACCTGACAGCAATTCCACATCACTGGCCAGTTACCCCTTCCTTATGCAATTCAAAACTTAAAAATAATTTTTGACTGGAGTTACACTTAATAAATGTACCTGTTCCTGCTTACATACAAATTCAACGTAGAAACAAACCTGCAGAACCTATCTTGTTCGTAACTCTGGGACTGCCTGTATTAATCGATTTATATATCTTTATTATTCTTTAACATTCTGCATTTGCTGTCCTTATTGTGAATAAGAGGCTAACAATCGATATATCCATGTATTTTCTGCCTTTATCCTGCTCTGCATTTTCCAATGTGTCCTTATGATATGATTTATCTTGTGTTTTTCTTCATTTGATACCATGTCAAGAAAAAGCAAGAGTACCCTAGTTACATCTAATGACATATCAAAGCTTATACAATTTCCTTCAGATTTTATTTTTATTTTAGTTTTATTTGTAAAAATGTATTTTATTATTTTACTTTCAAATTTAAATTTTTCTGGTATGTAGTATAGTGTAATTAGGCTGCTCCTTATATGTGTTATACAGTCAGGTCCATAAATATTGGGACATCGACACAATTCTAACATTTTTCCACCACAATGGATTTGAAATGAAACAAACAAGATGTGCTTTAACTGCAGACTGTCAGCTTTAATTTGAGGGTATTTACATCCAAATCAGGTGAACGGTGTAGAAATTACAACAGTTTGCATATGTGCTTCCCACTTGTTAAGGGACCAAAAGTAATGGGACAATTGGCTTCTCAGCTGTTTCATGGCCAGGTGTGTGTTATTCCCTCATTATCCCAATTACAATGAGCAGATAAAAGGTCCAGAGTTCATTTCAAGTGTGCTATTTGCATTTGGAATCTGTTGCTGTCAACTCTCAAGATGAGATCCAAAGAGCTGTCACTATCAGTGAAGCAAGCCATCATTAGGCTGAAAAAACAAAACAAACCCATCAGAGAGATAGCAAAAACATTAGGCGTGGCCAAAACAACTGTTTGGAACACTCCTAAAAAGAAGGAATGCACCGGTGAGCTCAGCAACACCAAAAAACGGAAAACAACTGTGGTGGATGACCGAAGAATTCTTTCCCTGGTGAAGAATACACCTTTCACAACAGTTGGCCAGATCAAGAACACTCTCCAGGAGGTAGGTGTATGTGTGTCAAAGTCAACAATCAAGAGAAGACTTCACCAGAGTGAATACAGAGGGTTCACCACAAGATGTTAACCATTGGTGAGCCTCAAAAACAGGAAGGCCAGATTAGAGTTTGCCAAACGACATCTAAAAAAGCCTTCACAGTTCTGGAACAACATCCTATGGACAGATGAGACCAAGATCAACTTGTACCAGAGTGATGGGAAGAGAAGAGTATGGAGAAGGAAAGGAACTGCTCATGATCCTAAGCATACCACCTCATCAGTGAAGCATGGTGGTGGTAGTGTCATGGCGTTGGCATGTATGGCTGCCAATGGAACTGGTTCTCTTGTATTTATTGATGATGTGACTGCTGACAAAAGCAGCAGGATGAATTCTGAAATGTTTCGGGCAATATTATCTGCTCATATTCAGCCAAATGCTTCAGAACTCATTGGACGCCGCTTCACAGTGCAGATGGACAATGACCCAAAGCATACTGCAAAAGCAACCAAAGAGTTTTTTAAGGGAAAGAAGTGGAATGTTATGCAATGGCCAAGTCAATCACCTGACCTGAATCCGATTGAGCATGCATTTCACTTGCTGAAGACAAAACTGAAGGGAAAATGCCCCAAGAATAAGCAGGAACGTATGGACAGTTGCAGTAGAGGCCTGGCAGAGCATCACCAGGGATGAAACCCAGCGTCTGGTGATGTCTATGCATTCCAGACTTCAGGCTGTAATTGACTGCAAAGGATTTGCAACCAAGTATTAAAAAGTGAAAGTTTGATTTATGATTATTATTCTGTCCCATTACTTTTGGTTCCTTAACAAGCGGGAGGCACATATGCAAACTGTTGTAATTTCTACACCGTTCACCTGATTTGGATGTAAATACCCTCAAATGAAAGCTGACAGTCTGCAGTTAAAGCACATCTTGTTTGTTTCATTTCAAATCCATTGTGGTGGTGTATAGAGCCAAAAATGTTAGAATTGTGTCGATGTCCCAATATTTATGGACCTGACTGTATATCTGAGCAGTATAGAGGCTTCCAACTTGAACCTTTAAGTGTTCTTCCGCATGATGACCATGATAAGCCCATTTATGTCGGAGAATATGTAAGTGCAACCATTATTACAATTCCTTCTACCACCTTGCCACGTGTAATGCACTAAGGTGCATACAAGTACGTTTTTACGATGCTATAGGGAGATTCAACTCATCATTGACTTAAACAGTTGGTGTACTGGAAAGATGTTTGCATTTTTAAAAAAAGACCCTAATTCTGAGACAGTAAGCTGATCCTCTAAAAGCGTGGCATGTACTGCATCAACCAGGTTAGAAACAATCCCTTGTAAATCTGAGACATCTGCAGGTGGCTCAAAAGGAGCCTCTCCAGGAGTTTGGACTGATTTGAATCAGAGATGATAACAGGGGTCTAAGGCACATTTTGAGTTGAAGGCCCAAAAAGGTCAAACGTAGGCTCAGATGGCACAGGAGCATATATAGAGCCTCTGTGAGCAGACTGCTCTAGTGGCTGGGCACAAACAGGCTAAAATTTCAAAGTAGATATGGAAGTTATTGAAGGAAAGGATGGGGCTTCAGCCTCGTCCAGCAGAGCTGAACAGGCATCTGATGAGGAGGACCCTGTAATAATAGGGGTGTCCGGTTTCATATGCATTGGTTCCTTCCAGAAATACTAGATAAATGCCAATAGAACCAGTGAGAGAACATGGGCTGAGGTCATCTGTAGTACCGAGACTGTTCTCTGCATCTTTGAGAAAACATGATGCTGAGAACAACCAGGTCCAAACTGAGACAAGGCCTTGTGTACTCACAAACCAAGTACTGCATCAACCAGGTTAGAAACAACCCCTTTTAAATCTGAGACATCTGCAGGTGGCTCAAAAGGAGCCTCTCCAGGAGTTTGGACTGATTTGAATCAGAGATGATAATAAGGGTCTAAGGCACATTTTGAGTTGAAGGCCCAAAAAGGTCAAACCTAGACTCAGAACATACATAGTGCCTCTGTGAGCAGACTGCTCTAGTGGCTGGGCACAAACAGGCAAAAATTTCTGTATAGCTGAGAACAACCAGGTCCAAAGTGAGGCAAGGCCTTGTGTACTCACAAACCAAGGCAGTTGATACTGAGGAGGGTCGCAGGCAGCTGGAGGTGACAAAGTCACTGTAGGTGGGCATTGTCATATTTCAGGAGCATGAGTAGCAGTGGAATGGTGCTTCTTTATGCTCAGTGGCAAGAAAAAAAGCATGGAGCAAACATGCACAACACTCCAGTTAGTGGATGATGTTTACACTCGGTTTTCTCAGGCCTTAAACTCTTACCATGGTAAAGTCCAGTAGTGGAAGGAAATTTAAAAAGGGAACCCAACTGTGTGGTAGATCCCAATGCTTCGGCACGACCAGCCTCACTTCCCACTAAGTGAGTCTTCAGAGACAAGATCACACCAGAGGCTGTGACACCCATCTCTAGACCTGGATATGGCTCTGTGGCTAACTACTACAGTACACAAGGGTTTGGAAATAATGCAAAGTCCAGTATCCAAAGGTCACATTTCGCCTTGTAGTGTTCCAGTCCAGTGGGGTTTGGATCTAGATTTCAAAGCTGTTGCTGAGGATATGCCAGTCTGAATAGCTGCTATATAGAGAAAAGCTCTTCATCGTAATTGAAATCAATAAAGAAGAACCTTAAGGTAAAAAGGTTACCAAAAATATTATGAGACTTTTGTTCAGCAAACCAGAAGAAATGATGTCCAACCTCCTAGGACACGCTAGCAAAAAACTGAGACATGATGGTTAATACAGGTGCCGGCTTATATAGGGGCTGGCTTTATGTTTTTTTGGATTGCCAGTGTCCCATTCTCCTGTAGGTGGCAGTATAACCTGACTACTTTAGAATGGCTAAATTCCAGTGTCCCTCAATGGACAATAAATAAATTCTATTTTTGTTCCTGAGTTTACTTTTCCTTTAAAATGTTTTTTTATGAATGCTGAGACAGCATTTTATGAAGCATGTACCTGTGGTATAGCTATGTACTTTGCAGATATAATTAACAAAATTCTTATGCATGTACATGTCTAGCTTGGGTACTCCATAACACTGGCTCTTAGTGACAAGATTTTTTAATAAATTCAATCCACCCAAAAATTATATTCTAGTTTTAAAAAGACAAGCTCACTTTCCTTGTTCATGTGAATATTTTCTATGCAGTTTTTAATGAACCTGTTGCTGACAAGTTCTCACTCGTGACAGGATTGTTAGTGTGATATGGCCTTAGGGACCCAATTCATCAAGCTCTAGCACAAAGATAAAAATCTTTATTTTCAACCATGTGACTGTCATGTTCAATTCTCATTGGATTAATTACACTTAAAATAGCTGACTTTTTGTTTAACGTATTCTAACTTGGAATGCTAGCTATGTAAATTGAGTCTCTTGTGACTTAGGATAGCCATTGGTTAATAGTGAATGAGCTGAGGAAACATCCTGATCAGAAGCATGTCACAAGCACACATGAAGCTCCATAAGAGCATCTTTATAGATCACATACGGAGAACAATGTTTTGCAGTTATTGCCTGTGTGTGGTCAAAAGAGTTGCTATGTTGACAAAGGTTAGGTGTGCTCAGGGACGGACTGACCATTTGGAAACTCGGGCACTGCCCGAGGGCCCGGGGTCAGTAGGGGGCCCCAAGAGATGCCCCTGGTACCTTTTTCATAGGCTTTTTTGAGTTTGGGCAAGGACACAGGGGCCCCATGATCCCCTATTGCCCAGGAGCCCCATGAGTTGTCAGTCCGCCCCTGGGTGTGCTGTTACCTGCTTCTCATTGGACTGGACCTTGCCGGCATCATCATCATATACATAAACAAAAGTTTTAGATTTCAAAAGGACACAATTTGCTGAAATTAGTACATTTCTAAAAAAAGAATTGAAAGGTTGGAGTAAAACTACAGGAGTAAGTAACCAGTGGGCACTGTTAAAGTCTACCATCCTAGAAGCCACTAGATTATATGTCAGGCAAGCTGGGAAGAATAAACGGAAGATAAAAACAATATGGTTCACTAAATAGGTAAAAAAAATAGCCTATAGAAATTTCAAGGAAACAGGAGTTGTAGCTGACAGAGAAGAGTATAAAAATCAACAAAAGGAGGCCAAACACATTATCAGTGCTGCCAAAGCACAGAAAGAGGAGGAAATTGCTAAATCTATTAAGAAGGGAGATAAAAACCTTTTTTTAGTGATTAGTGATAGAAAGAAAAAACACAATGGGATTACTAAAATGAAAACTGGGTACAACACTTATGTTGGGGGAGACTTGGATGTAGCAAACCACTTAAACAATTACTTCTGTTTAGTTTTCTCAGAAATACATTGTACTAGTAATAACAAGATGGGGAATCATATTGGTTCTAGTAATGGTTCATTTTTAGGATTTCTGGAGACAGAGGTAACAGAGGAACTGGCTTGGTTAAGGCTTAATAAAGCAATAGGCCCTGGTGGTATTCATCCCAGAGTTCTAGGAGAACTTTGAGGTATAGTTGTTGGACCATTAATGGATCTTTTTAATCAATCTATTTTAACAGGAGAAGTTCCCCATGATTGGCGGACAGCTAATATTGTACTATCCACAAGAAGGGCAGCAAGGCAGAAGCTGGCATTTAAAGGCCAGTGAGTTTAACATCAGTTGTAATCAAGTTAATGGAATCACTCCTAAAAAGGATCATTAATCACTTAAAAATACACAACTTGCTGGACCTAAAGCAGCATGGCTTTACTGAGGGCAGATCATGTCAGACTAGTCTGACTGAATTTCCTGACCATATTACCAATGTTAAGGACCAGGGTGGTGCTGTGGACATAGCATATCTTGATTTCAGCAAGGCATTTGATACAGTTCCACATACTGGACTAATACAGAAATTGTACAAGCTAGGACTTAACCCTTGGGATGTTCTGTGGATATGCAGTTGGCTAAAGGGTAGATATCAGAGTGTGGTTGTAAATGGGGTTCACTCAGAACAGAGACCAGTCACTAGTGGTGTACCACAAGGTTTTGTACTAGGTCCTGTTCTATAAAATCTATATGTAAGTGATATAATGAAAAGGTTTCTTGGGCAAGGTATGTCTTTTTGCTGATGACACAAAGGTATGAAACATGAACATGATTTGGCATTGCTGGAAGATTGATCAAAGAAATGGAAATTGCAGTTCAATGTTTCTAAATGTAAAATAATGCACCTAGGGGAACAGAATCCCTTAAGAGAGTACAACATTGGGGATACAGTGCTGGCCAGCACTACAGAGGAAAAGGATTTGGGGGAACTTATTAAAATGAGCAAACAGTGTGATCAGGCAGTGGGGAAAGTGAATAGAATTCTAGGATGCATCACTGGAGGGATCACCAGCAGGAGGAAGGGGGTCCTGATTCCCCTATATAGATCTGTATTCAGTGTATTGAGACTTCATTTAGAATACTGTTTCCAGTTCTGGAGACCTTTTTTTAAAAAAAAATATTGATAAAATAGAATGAGTCCAGAGACGGGTAACAAAAATGGTGAAAGGTCTGGGGGATAAAACATATCAGGAGAGGCTTCACAGGAAGTTAATATGTTCAGTCTGGAGGAAAGATGGGAAAGGGGAGACATGATTGAAACCTTTAAATATATCAAGGGGGTGAATAAGGTTCAGGAAGGCAGTATTTTCAACATGAAACCAAAATCAAGAACACGGGGACATGACCTCAAACTAATTGGAGGAAAGTTCAAAACTAATCATAGAAAGTATTATTTTACTGAAAGAGTAGTTGATGCTTGGAATAAACTTCCAGCAGAGGTAGTGAGCCAGTCAACAGTAAATGTCTTCAAACATGCTTGGTACAAGCATAGATCTATACTCAACCCAAGAAAGCAAAAAAGAAAACAAAACTGGGCAGACTTGATGGACCACTCAGTCTTTCTTTTGGCCATCATTTTTCTATGTTTCTATCATTTCTGTCATTGCAGCACCCTGGTATTATTGGTCATCTAGCTGCATGAAGTACACATAAATTGTTATCTCATGCTCATGAAACATCCCTCACAATTATTTCTTCTTTTATGTACAGGATGAATGCAATTTATGAACTTCCATTTTAAAGAAACCTTTAACCACAAATTCTTATTAAATGAAGCATGCACAGTGGATATGACCCTTAAACCATGATCATGGGGCTATTAGTGATAACACCCAAAATGCACCCCCACCATTCTATTCAAGTGGGTTCCTGTCAATTCCCATAAAGTAACTGGCATGATGAGTGTTTCTGCGGTATCAGCTTGTATGTAGAAGAAGAGGAGCTATGGTGCCAAGCAGGTGAAAAGCTGCAACAGCAAGGTACAAAGAGGTAGCCGTAATACAAATCTCCAAGCCTAATTGCTGTTTTAATCACTGTTTTTTAATGCCTAGGTCTCCAAATACCAATAGAGGAGTTCACCAATGGTAGTTTCCTAAGAGAAGCTTGTTATTACCTAAGTATAGGGCGTCATTGGAACAAAAATCTGGACTATGGCGGATATGGATGGGCTTGAATCAGAGTTGCCTTCAATAAAGAGAGAAACCATGTCAAAAGTGTAACTCCAACCCAAACTTTTTTTTAGTATAGTTTTGGATAAAGTAGGGAAAGGTAGGAAATCCTACTGTCTGAGGTCTTGATTCTGGTGACAGTATTATCGCCTAGACAGCGATAAAGTGCTGATGGGGGTTCTATCTTGACCCGTTCTACTAAAAAGAATGTTTCACTGGTGTTTGTTCTGCCATACTTGGAGAATTTGCCAAAAGTTAGAAAAATCTACCAAATGGGGCTATAGAGAGCAGTTTAAAAGGACAGTGGTTCTGACACTTCCCTGCTTTATCCAAAACTGAAAAAAATGGCTGGAGATGCAAATTACACTTGCCATTCTTAAAACAGGGTTCCTACAGAGTTTGTTAGGAAGTTCCTTGAGCTGTAGCTGACTGACCTCCCATTTGATCGTTCCAAGGCCAACACCACAAGATGAGTGCGTAGTATCACACAAATGATCTTTTTGCCTATCTGTAAGGGTGGCATTTTGACCACCACTTTTCATTCTTTCCACTGGCCATCAATGTAAGGAGCATTTTTTCCCACTGACCCCCTAATAAGTTGATTTTAGTGGGGGTTCCCCAAGACCTGAAAATTATTTCAAAGATTCTTTTAGGGTAAAAAGATTGAGAAAAGCTGCATTAAACTGCACTTTAAAGTAGGTCCTTACTATGGCCAAACAGCTGCTTTGAAGAAAAAAAAAAGCCTGATCGCATGACTCATCAATGTCATGTGTGGGCAGCTCCTCTAATCACATATTATGGAGAGAGAACTCTATGAAAAAATGCTGGCTTTACACTGTGGCCTACATTTTATGAATGAGAAATATAAATAAACAGCGCAAAAATAGATTTCTAAATCCACTCATAAAAAATTATTATATAAAGTGCATAAATTAATAGTGAGTGTCCTCAAGGTCTTGAGAACGCCGATGGGAGGGGCGAAACGCGTTGACGCATTTCCGGTCCATACCCCGTACGTCTGGTGAGTGGAGCGCACGCTGAATGGTGCGTTCCAGCGGCCATCTTTGGGAGCTGTGTTGGTCTGTGTGGATTCTCTGCTCTATCCTGTGGCTGATGTGAGATTCCTGGAATAAGAAGGCTGTTAAAACGCTCATGTTTCATCTGGAGGCTATTATATTCAATAGATGTGCCTTTTACAAGTTGCTGACATGTGAGTGGCCTTAATCTCTGTTTGAAAATCTTATTATTATTTGGCAATATTACACTATTTGAGATTTCTTTCTCCTGGTTGAGCGGTGGAGCCTATTCGGATGGTGGAGAATTCTATAGAGTGGATGCTAAAGAGGGTTTAGGATCCCTTTAAAATTACCTAAAGGCTTCTCACTCACCAAGTTCTGGTGAATGCATTTGATGTTGGTTTTTGCACGGGTGGAAGGTGGAAGTTTTTCTTTATATTTGAAGACATTTTTGGAATTTTTGATCTTTATTACACATGGACATTTGGTGTTTTATAATAATATAATTGAGGACACTCACTATTAATTTATGCACTTTATATAATAATGTTTTATGAGTGGATTTAGAAATCTTTTTTTGCGCTGTTTATTTATATTTCTTATTGTTTGTGTTTCTTCACAATTTCCACAGCAGCAGTTTAGATTTTGTAGTTTGTTTGGCGCAGGAATACGTTTTTCTTTTACATTTTATGAATGGGCCACAAAATACAGACAGTGGTGTAGAGTTACATTGCATAGCATTGTATAGTACTTAGCAATATTCACTCTCTAGTATGAAGGATCCCACAAGTTTTAAAACTGTTGTAAAGGTAATAGGTGTGCTTGAAACATCCTGAAGTATTTGAGCTTTCCAGATTTACGGGGCTGACTTCTTAGACAACCGCTGATGGAACCACAAAATATACAGATGGTTAAAGGATAACCAACACAACACATAGACAGTTGAGAGAGACCACTTGTTTAATGACTAAGATATTTTGCACCCAGCATGTGCTTTACCCTTGTCACTGCCAGGTAGGCACGCTGCAACACTGAAAGTTTGACACTGCCTGTAGCCAGAATCATGCAGATACAAAGACAGTATTAATAAATATTTATCACTCTATAAAAAAATATCGAAAAGTCCATCTCTACGCAAGAACAAATGCTGTAATCTTGGCACAGGTCGAAAAGTAACCATGATGACTTGTTTTGGTGTATAATTGATGTCCTTCCCAGGCTTGCTGTTAGGTGCAACACATCAAATGACAGCACATGGTTGGGTGTAAAGAAGGAGGGTACTAAAGGCAGGCACCAATTTTCTCAAGATGTTTTAGAACAGCTTTCCTCAACCTTAATGCATTAAAACTCCAGCTTAGTCGAAGGAAATATGAAGTCTCATTTTTATTTATGAATGTTTTATAGAATTCTTTGCTGAAGGCTAGATGTTAACTTTTTTAGGAAAGTGATTTTATTAAATTTTTTTGTCCTTATCTCTTATGGCCTCCTTTACTAGTGTGCAAAAATATCCTGGCTAGGTAGACAGGTTGCATTTGTAACTACACATCACCTTCTTGTGATGCTGTCAACAGAACTACAACTCCCATGAGCCCCTGTGGGTACTTTCTGTAGAGGAAATGTGGTTCAGCAACATATGCTGTTGCTCCTTGCTCCAGCACCCCATGAAATCAACACATTGAGGGGTCTGGCTAGGCATGGTCCAGCCCAATCCAAGAAGGAGTTTTCGCACAGACAACAATGGGACATGCCAGTGATAGGTACGCCGAAACATCCAACTGTAGTCTGGCTTGAGATTGCACCTGGATGGATGAGAACACTAGAGCAATTTTTGTAGACTTTATCTTAGGCTTGTTACCTGTCCAAAAGGAAATTAATTCATAACAAACTTCCTGCCAGAATCAGTAAGTATATTTGGAGTGATGACAGGAGGCACTTCTAAATTAGCAAGGCTTTTTGATATGGAGTGCACATACCCCATATCATTTAAGCAGTTTCTGAGTTTGACCATGCATACATTCTAAAAACTGAGATATGTAATTGCTTTACTAGTGGTGTAAAGTTATTCACAATTCCTTTTCCACTTCAGCCTATAGCATGACGTGGTCTTCTTAAACAAGTGTTTCTCAACTCCAGTCCTCATGGACCCCCAACAGGTCATGTTTTCAGGATTTCCCTCAGATGAAACAGCTGTGGTAATTACTAAGGCAGTGAAACTGATCAAATCACCTGTGCAAAATAATGGAAATCCTGAAAACATGACCTGTTGGGGGTCCATGAGGACTGGAGTTGAGAAACACTGTCTTAAACCAACATCCCTAGTCATGGTATCCCTAAACCAAACACCTAGTGCTGGTTACTTTATCTCAAGCAACTTTTGGCATCTTTGCTACCAGTATCCCATGTGTAGAATCATTTTCCAAATTCTTCCTAATTGGTTAATGGCTAAAGCCGGGCGTTAATTTTAGCCTCCTATAGGTGTTTGAACATACGTTGGGTTATTTTCTAACACTTCCTGATAGACCCAAAAACCCAAAAAATATTCAATTACACAAATATCATTCCAAGCTTGAAAGGCCAAGCTTTGGCTCATCTTACCCCTGTACTTTTCTATCCATCACCACCACCGCCCATCACATTTAGTGACAAACAGGGAGAAGAGTCCAACCTTCCAGGCTCTAGATCTTTTAAACTCAGCATCTCCAATTTTGGGGTTCACAGAGGACCATAAAAGATGCTCAACTATTATGAAATTATGTTATATGGTCATGCTGGACATCTGGCGTGGACTTTTCTCTCTGTCTTGTCTGAATATCTCAAAATGCTGGTTGATGTCATAGACCACTTGTGAAATCTATAAGTAAGAGAACAGCAGTATTTTGCTCAGCAGGAAAATGGTGGTGCAGTTCTTTCAAACTGCTAAAAAACCTGTGGAAGGCATACTATATGGATTAAATATAGTTGACCCCCTCAATACAAAATTTTTGGATGTTCCAAAAACCATTGATATTAATATGGAATTGATACCTCTCCTTCCTTTTCAGTTATAACACCCTTCACTCTTCTAGAAAGGCTTTCCACAAAATATTTCAGGGATTTTGTTAGGTCAAATGTTAAAGCTGGACAAGAAAGCTTGAAATCGGCATTCCATTCCATCAGCAAGGCAAGGGTTGGGATCAGGGCTCTGTGCAGATCATTTGCATTCTTCCAAACCAAATTCAGCAAGCTTTACAGAGCTGGTCTTGTGCACAGCGGCACTGTCATGTTGGAACAGAAAAATGCCTTCCCCAAAATGTTGCCAAAATGAATGTGCTGCAGCGCTAACAAGCAAACACCATGGAAGCATACAGTACTAAAGTAACCCTCAAATGATGTCCTTCTGGAATGGACAAAGACTGAAGAAATATGTACAGCGTTCAAACCTCCTACCCTCCTTCTTCACCGTGTTTATTATGAAATTACTGATGTGCTCTAAGTTGCTCTAAGCTTGCCTCAGGTCACCAGAGAGATAATAATCTAGTGCTATTTTTTATCTTTGACCTAAAAAATAGAATGCTCTTTCCTGCTTGTACAGATCAGTCCTAAAATGTAAGTGTCAAATGAGACTGACAACTAAGATGGAAATTCAGTAGATCGTTGGAATGTTGGACCCCACATAAGTAAGGGGTTGAGATATACTTTCAGCAAACATGATAACAGAACTACTTGTGTGCTATTATTTTAGAAAATGAATTAAAAAATCAATGGAATGCTGGGCTATTTGTCTTGTGTAATAAGCAAATAAATCCAAACCTGAACTGAATCGTTATTAAATTATTATGACCCTGGTGACCTGAAGTTAATCCATAGTGTGGTCAACAGGAAGCAGTGTTTCATTATCATATCTTTTCTCATAAGGTGCTCTGTCTGGACTATCTTGTCATATTGTATCTTTTTGAAAACTCTCTAAACTGGATGGAAAACAAATGATATATAAGTCTGTTATAAGATAGTCCAACACCTCAACCAACTTCATAACTTAACATCCTAGGAGGAATCAAAGGAGGTTTTGGCTACTGTAGACTGCCCAGCAGCTGATTCTCGAATTGCTTGCACCAAAAGATTAGACCGTCTCAAGGGTCTATCCAAATGCAAGTGCGTTGTGGGTATTTACGAAGAATAGAGATTGCTGTAGGCGGATTTTTATGTCACACCAAGGAATAGACTAGTGGTGACCTGCAGTATAGGTAAGGACAGCAGATAACATTGGCATATGGAAAATACTTAGCAGGGGTGTAACAGGTCATTTATACCATTACTACAGAAATGTTCCAAGTGTTGGAAGAAAGACTGTACAGCAGAGCACTGATTGGTTTACTCATCAAAGATTAATGCTCTGCAAGACTGTAACAGCATTGATATAACATGCTTTTCAAGATGGTCTAAAGAAGGTCTACAACAAGGCCATCAAACTGGTGACTGTTCACAAGATTTTGTTTTCCTGCTAAGCTTCCAGTCAGTACTACACCATAATTTATATAGTTCTTTGTTTAAGATATGGAACATCTCATTTCAAGTCAAAACTGTTTTTAGTCTTTAGGTTTACTTAAATAGTGTCCTCCAAAACAGGACTTTCTTTTAAAGAGAATGCCGATTGCATTAGATTAATATCTACCTACAATCCTGCTGCTGAACCCAAAAAAATGTCCTTTGTGCAGCTTTCCATGAGCTACTGAGGATTTTTGCTCAGGGAAGTCTCTAAATTCCATTAATGACTTGTTTTACATCATAAGAATGAAAGCGAGTGTTTACAATGTAAGTTCCTTAAGCCTATCTGGCTACACCAATGTTCCTGTATTGGCACATGAGGAGGTGTTTAAAGGTCTTTTTGAAGGTGGCATTGCACAGAGCGTAACAAGCTGGGTTTATTGTGCTGTTCACATAGCAGAGCCAATAGCCTATGTACCACATTGTTTCAGGGATGCAAGTCTCACAAAATGTGTTTATGAGGACCATGACATTGTAAGGCGTCCATGTGATGATAAATGCTAGCAGAATTGCAAAAATTGTCCTGGTAACTTTCTTCTCCCTAGCTGCCATCTGACGTTTCTTTCTCACCTGATTGCGTGCAATGCTTGCAAACTTCCGTGCCACATTGCCTGGACGAGTATTTGGCAAGCCAGAAGAATCTTTGTGCAGAGGTATTGAGCATTCAGGCACAATCTCTATGGCCGTTATGCACTCATTACCTGTCTGCTTGGTGACAATCTTGATTTTCGACCACTTTGAAGCAGTATTCACCCTTGGGTGCAAAGACTGTATACTCTGAGTAGGGGCCAAGACAACACCAGAAGACGCATTATTACTCAACTGCTTATCTGGAGGATTGTGATTCATGCTGGCCGTGCTTGATTCATTCGAGGTCTCTTTTTCCTCCACTGACTGAAGGTTGGTCAAAGATTTCTCTATTTTTCCATTTCTTACTCCATTCTCCTCTTCTGGTTTTGCTTCCAAAGGCTCTGGTTTGGGAGGACTCTTGGTTTGTTTTATCAGAGGACTTTTCATAGAGCTAATGGGTTTCTTCTTCTCTTGTCGGGCATCTGGACAATGTCTGCGGACCCTACTCCTGCTGGCCAATGAAATGTGAATATACAGTATGGTCATGATGACCACAGGAAGGTAGAAGGCTGCGATGGCTGTGCCAAAAGTGACTGCTGGATTGGAAAGAAACTGGATGTAGCATTCATCATTCTTCACTGTCCTCTGACCCACAATGAATTGCCAGAATAGGATGGCAGGTGCCCAAAGGGCAAAGGAAAGGAGCCAGGCAGCTGCAATCATCAGACCTGCCATCTTGGTGGTTCTTCGAGCTGGATAAGTCAATGGTTTGGTAACACAGAAATACCGATCAAAGCTGATGATCAGGAGGTTCATTACAGAAGCATTGCTGACCACGTAGTCTAAGGCCAGCCACAAATCACACACAATAGGACCAAGAGGCCAGTAGCCCTTAATAATATACACAGAATAGAGGTTCATAGAGAAAACACCAATAATAAGGTCAGCACAGGCCAGGCTGAAGAGAAAATAATTGTTCACTGTTTGCAACTGTCGATTGACCTTGATGGAAAGCATGACCAAAATGTTTCCTACCACAGTGACTAAGCTAAGTGAGCCCGTGACTGTGGCAATGAAAATCATCTCCATTGTTTGGTACGGACTTCTCGTGCCCATTGTATAATTTGGGCTTTGCGTATCAATGCTTGTCGTGTTCAGCCATGAGGTGTTTTCCATTGTAGTTGGCCAATAAGATGCAGAGAGATTGTAGAAAGTATCTGCAAAGAAAAATGAAGAGAAAGGGAAAAAGTTATATTAAAGTAAAATTGTCACAAACATTGTCACCTAGATAATTCAACGCACAGTATAATGTCACCAAACGCGTTTAGAATGTTGCTGAGAAGGTCAGACATGTTTTTTTTTGGTTCTTGCCTAATGACTTTCAAAGATGACAGCAACTAGCATCTTAGGTCATTGTTATTAGTTAATTAGTGTGCCATTTTAATGAGTTTGACAGTTCCTCTAGTCCCAATTCACCAAAGTTGCTCTATTTTTGAACAGAGTGCCGCTGCTCAGGGAGCATTCACAAAGCTTCCATCGAAGCATATTTTAGAAATGGGAAAGTTTCTGAAACTGCTGTCTGCTCTGAAAAAAAAATAAAGGTAACTGTCTACTTCTTATGGTAATTAGTATTATAATCAACTTTAACACAATGCACTGATACACTTCTGAGTGATATAATACCCAAGCTGCAGAGAAGAGGAAAAAAACATGCAACACATAAATGTATTGGGATGTAAGGAGCAGCAAGTGTGACCAAGAACAGTGTGGGCAACCAGCTGGGGTGAATTGACAACCCCCTGAGCCCTAATGGTTTTAGTTAACTTGTATGAGCAGAGAGTCCAGATGAGAACGCCAGTTCCCCCACAAAAAGGGAATCAAATACTTCTTTATCCAAAGGAGCGCTTTTTGGAGACCCCCAGGCTAGGATCCGAGCAGCACCTTAAACCTCATCAGCTATAATAAACTGGGTAGCTGTTATACCCCTTGTTGTACTTAAGACACTCCTTCCATGCATTCCAATACTGAAGGGACAATCCCAATTTTCAGGTCCTGAAAAAGGCTGCGGGTGGAAACAGGGGCGGACTGACAACTCATGGGGCCCCCGGGCAATAGGGGATAATGGGGCCCCTGTGTGCTCACCCACACCCAAAAAAGCCTATGAAAAAGCCAATAAAAGGTACCAGGGGCATCTCAGGGGGACCCCTACTGACCCCGGGCCCTCGTGCTCGAATGGTCAGTCCGCCCCTGGATGGAAAACTAGCTGTTAACTTAGAGTAGGGTTTAGGTGAATTATGGCAGGCTTAAAGGTCAGCCTCACTATTGGGGCGCTATTGGTGCATTAATTCACCAGTAGTAGCTGTTTAAATTTATGAGACTCAAATGGAGATAGTTCCTCATAGCAGTTTCCATTTCTGCCCACTCCCATAAAGCCATACTGAAGGTGGCCTCCCCAATATATTTGCTGACTTCATAGTACACAGGAGAATAACAACATTATCTGGCATCACAATGGCCATGGTGATTGCTTGGAGCTGGGAATTCTAGTGGACAGATATCACCACCAGAGTCTCTTTAAAGAATATGTACACCCAACATTTCATATTCTTGATATATGCCTGCTGTACCATGTACTTGTATAAATAAGTATTCTGTTTTTTTGTATTGCTTCCTTTGTGTGAAAACCCTGGGGTTCCTGCCAGTCCCTCTGCTTTCCTAATAAAAACTGACCACACTAAGCAGGAGAGAACAGTGTAGTCAGTTCTCTAGCTGTCCTGGGAACTTAGCCTGCTCTTCTCCAATGATCAGAGCTGTCCTAAACCCCCCTCGCACAGCCAATCACTGGGAAGATTAATGTGATGCTGTTTCTCCTCCCCCTTCTGCAGCTGAGAACAGAGGGAATGTGATCACTTATAAAAAGGGATGAAAGGTATTTACAATGTTTTTATATATGTTTTTATATATACACACATGTTTTGCCTTTCATTTCTATTTTAAACTGAATGGGTTGTTTTACAAGGTGAGGATTTACAAGTACTTTAAGATATAAACAGCTGTAAGGAAATTGAATTGAACAGAAATTGAACAAAATAAAAAAATTATTTTCCTCATGAAGGCATCTTTCTGTTTGCATGGGGATGCAAAGTGACATTGTGACTGGCTTTCCTTCCTCCCCATGTGACAGCAATGGTTCTTGGTATAGGGTTACCCACATGGGGCTGGACAGAGACCTCAGGGGCAATTCCGCCTTTCATTGTCAAAGTTTCTGTATGGGGCCCCCATGGTTTCTAACAAAAGCCTTGGATCCCACTAACAATTACTGTAGAAAATCAAACAAATGTTCTGAAACATTTCAAACAAAATTCTTCTTGTGTATAGCCAGCCTAACTCAACGTTGTTGATCAGTGCGAAGTCTGCTAACAAATTGAGAAATAGCTTTCACATTGAACCTACCCAACAAATATTAAATTGGTTGCAGTCGAAAATTGCTCTTGTTCATTTTCTCCAGTTTTTAAAGCGGAGTTCCACCTAAAAAAAATAAATAAAAGTCAGCAGCTCCAAAAACTGTAGCTGCTGACTTTTAAAATACAGCCACTTACCTGTCCCTCGGTCCAGCGATGTCTTCACCACGGTTGGCTTCACAGACCATCTTCTCTCCCCAGCGCCGACATCTTCAGTGTGGGCACCCGACTGTGACAGCTTGCGGCTTCATAGCTGGGTGCCCACTGCGCATGCGCGAGAAGCGCTGTGCTTTGTGAATGGCCCCGTAGTTTTCTGTGACCTGTCATGTTTCCTAGAAGACTACAGGGAGGGGGGATAACTTCCGCTTCCGATCACCTAGGCAATTGAGAGTGGGTACCTGTCGAATTCGGGTACCCGCTCCCCAAAGGTGCTAATCCTTAATGGGGAGCGGGGGACAAAGGCTTAAAGCGGAACTTCCCCTTTTGGGAGGAGCTCCACTCTAATCAATGGGCTTACATGCCCAGCATATTTAGAAACATGTTTTTCTCAGTTTTGCAGATATGCTTCTGTAAGATATGCTTAGTATCCCAAGTATAAATACAAATATAATAAGTAAGATAGCCTGACTTCTTCAGGTCACAGCAGTAAAATACAAACCCTTTAACCATGTTGGACTGTGTGAAGTTAGATGGCGGAATCAAAGGGGAAATACTGAAGAGATCTCGGCAGATCGTTTCAGACTTGTGAAGGAAAAAGGAGATAGTGAATGATTTCTATCAAATAACATCTAATATGATTAGCCTGCTGTGTTAAGGAGGACGTGGTGCAGTGAGTATGGAGCTGGTCCAGTGTGAGCTGTTCCTGTCGTTCCATGTTGCTGGCTCTGGAACTCGATGAGTATCATTGGGCAGATATCAATCTGATTGCCAAAGCGGCCACATGATTAGAAGCTTGATGAAAAATCATCAGGAGTTGTCTATAATAGCTTTACTGTTGGGAAGGTGCACAGAGCATGTTCTTGTACAGAAAGCCATCCCCCATGGATTCACATGTGTGGCGGCTCAGCGTTAAATTCCATGCCCAGCCATATATTGTGTGGAATAAGTCCCACGCTTCCCCCTCTATGTTAATTAGGGCCTTTTTTCCTCAGAGAATAAGTTCAAATACTCCCCCTTCCAAGTTACCCCTTGCCTTCATCCCCTTACCCACTTCCCTATAGCCAGCAACAATAGATCCCCACAGCAACAGCAACAATTGACCTCCTAGCAACATAAAATCCTCCAGCAACAATGGACCCCCGAGCACCAATAAATCTCACCAGCAATAACCAGCCACTAGCAATATAATAGATTGTATAATAGTGTGGAGCTAATTAGAAACAAACTATAATAAAGTGAATAATGAATAACACCTAAATGTACATTACACAATGCAAAATAATATAACAGTGTATTCCTCAGAGAAATGAAAGTGATAAAGTAAGTCCAGAAATATTATAATTCTCCAGAAAATCCTCCAAAACAAGTACAGTGCTCTTCATAAAAAACACTCAGTGACACCAAGTCCGTGCAAAAGGTCAGCAGCTTACCAGATGATGTCGACCTATGCTGCAAAGCAAATGGTCTACATGCGCCTTTAGGGAGTGTGCCACTCTCCTGCCAAAGGATCATCTATGCCGCAATTAGGGGCGGAATGACCATATGGAAACTCGGGCACTGCCCGAGGGCCTGGGGTCAGTAGGGGGCCCCATGAGATGTCCCTGGTACCTTTTTCATAGGCTTTTTTGAGTTTGGGCAAGGACACAGGGGCCCCATGATCCCCTATTGCCCGGTGGCCCCATGAGTTGTCAGTCTGCCCCTGGCCGCAATCTTTATATCCGATAAAGTTGCTCAGTAGTTCTCAAAAGTAAAAACACAATGCCAGCCCATAGTGTAAAACCGTATAAAAGTACTGTATTGTTTAAAACAAGGTATTGCACTTACATTCCAGAGAGGCCAATACCGGCCAAACAGGGTATCATATCCCACCATAAGTAGAGTTCCCATGGGCTGTTCAAAAAACTGTCCAGTTGTTTGCAATCATCTGCTGGTTACAGCTGTCAATCAATGTCACCTGCCTCCCCCCTATGCATGTTGTTATGGTCACATGACTTCCTCAGGGGATCCTGGAAGATTCAGGGTATACATATATGTGTACAACTGTCAGGAACAAGTTAAGGAAAGAGGAGAAATAACAGCTCTATGGGCAGGATTTGACAAAAAAAAATCCCTGCTGATTACAGCTGCCAATCAATGTCACCTGACTCCACCCTACGTGTGCCGTCATGGTCGCATAACTTCCTCAAGGAATACTGGAAGAATTAGGGTATACATGTATGTGTATGACTGTCAGGAACAGGTTAAGGGAAGAGGAAAAATAATAGCTCTAAGGCAGGATGCGACTAAATAAAAACCTGCTGATTACAGCTGTCAATCAATGTCACCTGCCTCCGCCCTATGCATGTTGTTATGGTGTTCACATGGCTTCCTCAGGGGATCCTGGAAGATTCCAGGGATCCATATATGTGTACGACTGTCAGAAGAGGTTAAGGGAAGAGGAGAAATAACAGCTCTACGGGCAGGATGTGCCTAATAAAAACCTGCTGTGTTAAAGCAGAACTAAAGTCAGGGACTATGGCATCTTCTCCGCGACTTCTCTGGGTGCTGGTCTTTGGCTATCCTGATTGGCTGATATAGGATGACATCACTCCCGCATATGTGTGGGAGTCATTCATCCCAGGACACTAGCACTGTCCCAAAAATGTAAACGGAACTGAGCATGTACATTTTGCAGAAGAGACATTGTATGAACCTGCCTGTCTGCATCTTTTTTCAGCCTTCAATGCTACTGATAGACCACATCATCTATGTTATTTTATATTTTGCCCTGACTTCCACTTCCACTAATGTATCCTCGTCTATGTAAATAGGAGTGTGTCCTTTCTATGTTCTAAAAGCAGCGCCTCCTTCTCGTATCAGAAATATGGGACGTTTGTTATAGCCAAGAAACAGAGCTTCTAGCTTTCACGTAATCTGCACAAGAAAAATGACAGTTGGGATCTGACTGGTTGCTATCTGCTCACTATCATTTATTACACATAAAATACATGGAAGCAGGAGTTTATTTTTTTAATAAAAACAATAAACAGTCCAGACCAGCCAGTCCTACCCATGGGGCCCTAAGATTCCTCCAGAGGTTGTTGGGGGTTCCTTAAGCTGTGGCTGTTTGATCTGGTGTGATTTGATGGTGTCAGAAGAGCTGGGGATAAGTGGGTACCACCAGTCCTCCTGTACGGGGCCCAAGCCAGCAGGGGGGCCCAGGTAGCTGGGTGAGTCGGATGTGGGCAAGGAGGGCGATGGGTGTGGCAGGGGGACAATTACTGGAAACGATCCCCTGTATGGCTCCCTCTGCAGCAGCTGAAAGCTGGCTGCTTCTCCTCTCCCTCCTGCTGGCTTTCAACTGCTGCAGAGAGAGCCATACAGGGGATTGGTTCCAGTATATGCCTTCTGTCACACCCATCACCCTCTCTGTGCACCATACGTTTCTCCGCTGCTGTCCAGGCCCCCCTGTATGCCCCTACCCCTGTAGTGCTGCTGGCTTCCCTCCTTTTCTTCCCACCAGCAGCTGCAAGCAGACAATAGGATCCTTCAGGATGGAGAGTGGGGGAAGGGTCCAGTAAATATGTCACATTTACCAGCCCCTTCCTTTCTTCAATGAACACAATGACTGATCGGTACCGGTCACTCACTGTGCTCATTCATAACTGAAGCATAGTAAACTTTTTTGAAGGGGGCCCTGTCAGGTTGGTTGTATGGGGCCCCGTGGTTTCGAACAGCAGCCCTGGGTGTCAGCAGGGGCAGACTGACAACTCATGGAGCCCCAGGGCAATAGGGGATCATGGAGCCCCTGTGTCCTTGCAGACACTCAAAGCACACCCAAAAAAGCCTATAAAAAGGTACCAGGGGCATTTCATGGGGCCCCCTACTGACCCGAGTGCTCGAATGGTCAGTCCGCCCCTGGGTGTCAGTATAGTTCCAGGGCCAATGCCAGCCAAGGACAAGGGGTGGGCAGGAGGGGCGACTGCCCATGGCACTGTGTTATCATGTGAGGTGGAGGGGCACTGCAGAGAGATTGGGGCAGGGGATTTTTTTAGGGAGGGGGAAATTGGGGAAGGGCAGGGGGTAAGAATTGTTATCGGAGGGGAAATTTGGGAGGGGGTGCTAAGAGTGTTATTTGGGGGGATTGTTGTTGGGAGGGGGGTGGGGGGAAGATTATTTTTGCTAGAAAGAGGATTTGAGGGGTTTGTGCTAGAAAATGTCATAGAGTAGGGTAGGGAGGGGATTTGTGCTAGGAGGGCATTTTTTATTTTGAGGAGGGGGGAGGGTGTTTGTGCTAATAGGGATGATTGGGGGTATTTGTGCTAGGAGGGGAAATATGGAAGGGGTGGAGATTTGTACTAGGAAGGGTGAATTTGTGCTGGGGGGGTGGCGTGGGGGGATAGGATTTGTGCTCAGAAGGGATGTTTCAGGGGTAGAGGATTTGTGCTAGAAGGGCTGATTAGGGCAGGGGGGATGAGGGGGGGGGCATTTCTTCTGGGGGGGGGGGTGGATTTGTACTGGCAGGAGGGGGAATTTATGCTTAGCGGGTAAATATGCAGAATCAGGGAACTGCCCGAGGGCCCGGGGTCAGTAGGGGGCCCCATGAGATGCCCCTGGTACCTTTTTCATAGGATTCTCTGAGTTTGGGCAAGGACACAGGAGCCCCATGATCTCATATTGCCCGGGGGCCCCATGAGTTGTCAATCCGCCCCTGTGCAGAATAGTGCTTGATTTTTTTGGGGGGAGGGGATTTTTGCTGACACATAATGCTTATACATCTTGGGGGAGGGTTGTAGTTTGGCATGTTCGTCCTTGGCTTTAATTGATGTTGTCCCGGCACTGGCAAACGCCACTTGACACAACCAGCTGCATGATACCAATGGTCTTTTAGCTGTCTTTAAAGGTGGCATCCTGACCACCGCTGTAAGTGGGGCATTACTGCCAATGGTCACCAGTGTAAGAAGCATTTTTCCTACTTTCCCCAAATGGTTTTAGATTCCCCAAGACCTGAAAATTATTTTAAGAATTTCTCCAAGGCAAAAAGGCTGAGAAAGTCTCCAGACTACACAGGCATTAGGTAACAGGCACAGGTGTCCAGGACAGCCCCATTTTTTAAATAAGCCAGCAGATGGCAGTGTTGTTCTATTACTGAAACAAGAACCCCCCCCCCTCCCCCCCCCACTCTTGCTATTCATTCCCATCGAGAACTATTGAGAATTTTGAGTGTAATTCCAAGACCGGAGCTCCGTGCTGTACATGGTCTGGTCTCTGTAGGATCACATTGTATTTACAGATATAAAATACACACATTTATAAATGATTATATGATCTACATAGATCAACTTTCTAGAATTTCTTCTTTTATAAATGAACTTTAGGTATGTCTTTATCCAAAACTTTTTATGGGGGAATGGAGTGAGGAAGGGTAGAACCCCCGCCAGGTTTTTATTGCTACTACCCCACAGTTACTACCTATTGTACCACTAGTCCCTCCCTCTTAGATTGTAAGCTCCAAGGAGCAGGGACCTCCTAACCAGGGGTGGACTGACAACTCATGGGGCCCCTGTGTCCTTACCCAAACTCAAAAAAGCCTATGAAAAAAGTACCAGGGGCATCACATTTGGCCCCATACTGACCCCGGGCCCTCGGGCAGTGCCAGAGTTTCCAAATGGTCAGTCCGCCCCTGCTCCTAACCCTCTTGTATTGATCTGTATTGTCTCCCTTTATATTGTAAAGAGATGAGCAAACTGTTGGCACTATATAAATCCTGTATAATAATAATAACTTCTTTATAAACTGTCTATATAAAACAGTCTTAAACTGCTCTTTGCACGTGTGTGCTTTAAACAAACTAACCATTGCACATAATGTAATTCCTTCCAGTGGCCCCTCTCCTGATCACTCCGGTAACACAATCACTGGGAGCAAAGTCTGGTATTCGTTTCCTGCAATCCCCCGAATTAGCTGCATTGGTAGAGGGGGGGGGGGGGGGGCAAGTACTTCTAACCAATTAAGGCATTTTTTTTGCATAGTTCAGTCAGTCTAACACGGTGAACAGGGGTGGACTGACCATCTGATGGGGGGCACAGTCTCTGATGGGGGTGCTGCTTATGATGGAGTGCGGCTTTGAATGAGTGCAGAGCAGTTAAACACAGCACTTTAATTATGCCTTCTCTACTTTCACAGGTAACTGCATTTATCTGCTACCTCCACTCTTAACCAGACAAACGCATTGACTCCTGTTAAATTCTCAACAAATGTTGTAATTATATCTGTGTATCTGTTGACTTGTCCTCACCTCTAGGCGCACTCAGGTTTATGACTGTGGCCTGGTTCCTAAGAAACATCCCCCCCTATTCATGTGAGCCTTATCAGCTTCTAATTGGGGCGGAGTTGAATGCTCATTTGAGCATCTCCCTATAAATTTAGTTCAGCTCATGGGGGAGATCTCTGATGGGGGGCACAGTCTCTGATGGGGGTGCTGCTTATGATGGAGTGCGGCTTTGAATGATTGCAGAGCAATTAAACACAGCAGTTGAACTTAAGCAGCAGGAAGACACAACAACAGCAAGAAACTCTACTGCATGCTGGACAGACTGCAAGGAAACACCCTGGGAAATATCTTTTTTACATATCTGAGTCCCACTCCGTGTACCTTTTATATAATACACCCCTCTTCTCCTCTTCATATTACTATCCTCTGTTCCCAAATCTCATTTCTTTACCCCTCTGCTCCACCCCAAAACTTGTACATCTACCCCTCATTGCTATCATCTCTCTACTATTGCTTTCATCACCTCCCCAAAATGCCTCTTCCACTCCTCCTTCTCATTTTCCTCTCCTCTGTTCCCAAAATCCATTCACTATATCCCTCTGCTCCTCCCAAACATTTGTATATTGTGCCCTCACTGCTTCCCTCACCCCTCTATGGCACCCACCACCTCCTATTACTCCACTCTCCCACTGACCCAAACACCTCCACTAGTAGTTTCTCACGCTCCTGCACATCCCGCTCCCATGCCACCTTTCTCACCCTTCTCCTCCTCATAACCGCGGGGGACATCTCCCCGAATCCTGGCCCTCCACCACCTCCCTCACCCGCACAAAACCCTCCCGCCTCCACGTCCTGCCGCAACCCCCGCAACTTAGTATCTGTCCCCCTGCTCCCTAAAATCTCCCCCCCGTTTTCATGTGCACTCCTGAACGCCCGATCGGTGTGCAACAAGCTTACCGCCATCCACGACCTCTTTGTTTCCCGCTCCCTCAACCTCCTAGCGATCATGGAAACCTGGATCCAGCCCACTGACTCTACCTCCCCTGCTGCACTCTCCTACGGCGGTCTCACCTGGACCCACTCACCCAGGCCCAACGGTCGTCAAGGTGGTGGGGTTGGCCTGCTCCTGTCACCGCTGAGCACCTTCCGAGTCCTCCCAAACCCCCCCTCCCTATCCTTCTCCTCCTTCGAGGCCCACTGCGTCCGACTATTCTCCCCAACCCCCCTGAAGATTGCTGTGATATACCGGCCTCCTGGATCCATATCCCGCTTCCTGGATGACTTCTCCTCCTGGCTACCCTTCTTCCTCTCCTCTGGGCTACCCACTATCATCCTTGGGGATTTCAACATCCCTGTCAACCTCGACAACCCGGACACAGCCCGTCTCCTCCACTTAACCTCCTCCTTTGCACTTGCACAGTGCATACAATCCACCACCCACTCCGATGGTAATATCCTTGATCTTGTCTTCTCCAACCGCTGCGCTCCCCACAACCTCACTAACACCCCCTTCCCTCTCTCTGACCACAACCTGATTACCTTCTCTATCTCCTCATCCTCCAACGCCTACCCCTCCAAATGTCACACTACTACCAGCCGTAACCTCCGCAACCTTAACCCTGCCTCCCTCCACTCCGCAGTTGATCAACTCCATGACCGCATCCTCCCCCTGTCCTGCCCCGACTTGGCTATGACCGCCTACAACAATGCGCTGTCAACAGCCCTTGACTCACTAGAGCCTTTAACCACACGCAACATCAGACCCCGACCGCTCCAGCCCTGGCAGACTGATCACACCAAAACCCTCAAACGACACAGTCGTGCCCTGGAGCGACTATGGCGCAAAACCAAATCCCAACAAGCCTTCACCCGATACAAATCTGCCCTCCACACCTACACCTCCTCCCTCCATACTGCCAAACAAGCCTACTTCCTGACCCTCATCAAGGTCCTCTCCTCCAATCCTCGCCGACTCTTCTCCACCTTCAACTCTCTACTCTCGCCACCCCCACCTCCACCCAGCACCTCACTCACTGCCCTTGAGATTGCCAATCACTTCAAAAACAAGATTGACACAATTCGCAAGGACATTGCCGCAACTCACACGCCTTCTCAACCCGTCCCCTCTCACACAGCTACCCCCTCATCCCCCCTCCCCCTCGACATAACCCACAGGGACTTTGTCGCTGCTCAAACTCCCTCCAACCCCCTTCCCCCTCACTCAGCTACCCCCTCTACACCCCTCTCCCACGGCCCCACCACTGCTCTGACCTCCTCTCCCACCCCACCCTACATTCCTCATACTGAAGCTCCCCCAACACTACGCACCTTTGACCTTACTACCATCGAAGAAGTCTCCAAGATCCTCTCTGATGCCCGCCTCACCACCTGCCCCCTTGACCCTATCCCCTCACAACTCCTACAACCTCCCTCCCCCTCCATCCTACGCTCCCTCACCCACATCTTTAATCTCTCCCTCTCCTCAGGCACTTTCCCTTCCCCTCTGAAACATGCACACATCACCCCCATACTTAAAAAGCCCTCCCAGGACCCCAATGACCCGAACAACCTCAGACCCATCTCCCTGCTCCCATTTACATCTAAACTCCTCGAGCGCCTAGTCTACGCCCGCCTATGCTCTCACCTCAACGACAACAACCTCCTTGATCCCCTACAGTCCGGCTTCCGTCCCCTACACTCCACCGAAACTGCCTTACTCAAACTCTCCAACGACCTGCTAACCGCCAAAGCTAATGGCCACTATTCAGTGCTCCTACTCCTTGACCGCTCTGCGGCCTTTGACACAGTCGACCACCCCCTCCTCCTCAAAAAACTACACTCCCTCGGCCTCAGAGATTCTGCTCTCTCCTGGCTCTCATCCTACCTGTCACAACGCTCTTTCAGCGTTACCTATAATGCCACCACCTCCCTCTCACTCCCCCTCTCTGTTGGGGTCCCTCAAGGCTCTGTCCTCGGGCCCCTTCTCTTCTCCATCTACACCTCCTCCCTTGGCCAACTCATACACTCTCACGGCTTCAACTACCACCTCTATGCCGACGACACACAAATCTATCTCTCAACCCCCCACCTCACCCCCTCGGTCTCCGCCCGAATCACACACCTGTTGAGCGACATATCAGACTGGATGTCGCTCCACTTCCTTAAACTGAACCTCTCCAAAACCGAGTTTCTTGTCTTCCCTCCAGCCCGGACACCACCCCCCATTGACTTCTCCATCATGTCCAACAACGCCACCATCAAACCCGCCCCGCAGGCCAGAGTACTTGGTGTCATTTTGGACTCCAACCTATCCTTCCAGCCCCAAGTCCACTCTTTAACAAACTCGTGCAGACTCCACCTCCGCAACATCGCCAAAATCCGCACGTTCCTAACCCCAGAAACCACTAAACAGCTCATCCACTCCCTCATCATATCACGACTCGACTACTGCAACTCCCTCCTCACTGGCCTGCCTCGCCGCTGGCTATCCCCGCTTCAGTCCATCCTGAATACGGCTGCCAGACTCATTCACCTTTCCAACCGCTCCGTTTCCGCCACCCCCCTCTGCCAATCCCTCCACTGGCTTCCGATTGTGCAACGGATCAAATTCAAAATCCTAACTCTGACGTACAAAGCTGTCCACCATACTGCCCCGAACTACATCACTGACCTAATATCCAAGTACCGCCCAGCACGCACACTCCGCTCCTCACAAGACCTCCTTCTCTCTAGTTCCCTGGTCTTCTCCTCCCATGCCCGCCTCCAGGACTTCTCCAGGGTGTCACCCATCCTCTGGAACTCCCTGCCCCAACCCATCAGATTATCACCTACTCTCCTCTCCTTTAGGCGCACCCTGAAAACCCATCTCTTCAGGGAAGCCTACCCCACCCCCTGCTAACTTGCCGACCTCCTCCACTCTTCCTACCACTCCATCCCCCACAGCTATCTCCTCCTGTGCCACCATCCCTCCTAGATTGTAAGCTTGAAAGAGCAGGGCCCTCGATCCCCTCATGTTTTGCATTGTATTGGTATTGTTCTGTCACATGTTCTGTCCCCCTTTGTAATGTACAGCGCTGAGCGAACTATTGGCGCTTTATAAATACTGTATAATAATAATAATAATTTGGAAACTCAGGCACTGCCCGAGGGCCCAGGGTCAGTAGGGGGCCCCATGAGATGCCCCTGGTACCTTTATCATAGGCTTTTTTGAATTTTGGCAAGGACACAGGGGCCCCATGATCCCTTATTGCCCGGGGGCCCCATGAGTTGTCAGTCCGCCCCTGGAGGTGAACATACTTACAGGAGGGAAGAACATGGCTGACTCCACCAAGCTTCACTTTTACCTAAAATATAACTTTTTTTTTTTTTAACAAAATTACCTTTTAAAGCTGAATTAAAAGGTCAATGCTCACCTTTTCAATGGTCCCCGTCACTGGAGCTGGTTTTCAGCCATCTTCATTGGATGTCTCTTATGTGCATGCGCAGGACTCCCGGTACACAGGGGTCAGCTAAGCTGTGCATGTGCGCCTCACTTTACAGTCTGGGGATTGCTGTGAGCAAGCAGGTAGGTTTGCTTTATTGCAGAAGAGACATTGCATACAACATAAAGCCTGCCTGCTCACAGAATGTAACAGCGGAGTTCTGCTTTAAGAGACAACCGGACAGTGAAAGTTTTTTTTTTTTAAACACGACCGCTATATCAGTCCTATATATGCCTCATGTATTGGGCCCTTGGCTACCCTCACTGAAGTCCTAAGTGCGAGTAGCAGGTCTTCAGACAAAGCTCCCTGGGAACTGTATGTAAATACGCCTCTCCACAAGGAGGAATTATTGGCACCCCAGGCTAGGGAGACGACATGTTCTTCTGCATGACGTGATCCGTACAGCACAATTATGTAGTCAGGAGTTGGGTCCTTTCACACGGAACGGACCCATTTAGCAGATCCACTTGCTCAGCGGGAGATCTCTGCACTGATCCCCGCTGAGCAAGCCGATGACAGTTCTGTGTTCAGGGGCAGACTAACCATTTAGGCACTCAGGCACTGCCCAAAGCCCAGGGTCAGTAGGAGGCCCCATGAGATGCCCCTGGTACCCTTCATAGGATTTTTTTGGGTGTGGTTTGAGTGTGGGTAAGGACACAGGGGCGCCATGATTTCCTATTGCCCGGGGGCCCCATGAGTTGTCAGTCCACCCTGTCTGTGTCCCCTCCGCTGCTGCAGAGCTGACACAGAAGAGGTGGCTGCATGGGACCCCACAAGACTATGGAACCATCCTAGAAGAGGAAGCCTGCGGCAGAGACCTTTGGACCAGCTAATTGAAGAAGAAAGCCAACCGCCACTTGCAGACCAGCAACATACCCATACATCACTGAACTTCAAGTGGTTATACCAGGAGGATGCCAGCAGCCACAAGCATCATCTTGGTACAGTTTTTTTAGAGCTGACGATCGTCTCTCTTGTAAAAGCAATCCTAATGGCTAACTAGCTGCTGGATCACTTTTGCAAGCATCAGGAGGGGGCATTCGTGGGGAATTCGTTCCTCCACCTTTCGCAGCTTTCTCAGACTGTCCCTTAACAATCGGGACACCTGGTCAACCAGCCGGCACTTCCACCAGCTGATCATAGGGGCGGACAAAGACCAGAGCCGCTCTGTTTGCCTCTATGGTATAGCAAACAAGAAGCGATGAGCATACATCACTTCTGGTTTCCCCAAATGTAAACGCCACTATTTTTTACTGATATAGTGATCAAATGCTTTTAATGACAGAGGAGGGATGTGCAGGTCTCTCCATAAAGAGTACCTGTCACTGCCTATTGCTGTCACAAGGGATGTTTACATGCACATAAAAGTGACAAAAAAAATTAAAGCGACAACGTAAAAAAAAAAACATTTTAAAGCGCCCCCATCCCCCCATGCTTATGCGCAAATGCGAACACATGTGTTAGTTTTTCACGTGTTGGTCCTGCATGCATGTAAACAGCGATGTACACACATGTAAGGTATCACCACGAATGTCAGATTATGGGCATTAATTCTAGCACCAGACGTCCCGTGTAAATCTAAAGTGGTCACCTGTAAAGGCTTGCAAAAGTCGCATATGAATAGTAAAATTTACGGCATGTTTGGTATCTCTTTACTTTAGCATAACATCATCTTTTACATTTTACAAAAAAATATTGGGTTAAGTATTTTTTGCATTAAAATTCAAAAAAATTTTTTTTTAAAAAATTGTGTTTTAAAAACCGTGTGAGATAAAAAAAATTGTAGCACCCACCGCTTTATTTTCTATGGCACACAAAAAGTGCAAGAAAAGGCCTGGTCTTCAAGTGGTGATGAAGAAGCAGCAGACAAGCTAAACAACTATACTTGCGTTTCAAATTTTAGGGTTTAATAACACTTTATTCCAGTTGACTGCAATTGTCTGATGGTGCGTCATTCCTGTAAGCCCATCTCCCTGACGACGTCATCTGTGATGAAATGTGTCGGGTAGGGCTTACAGGAGTGACATCATTACACACTGCCAGATGATTGAAGACGACTGCTCAAAAAACTGTCCAGTTGTTTGCAATTGTCTGGCAGTGCGTCATTCCTGTAAGGCCATCCCACTATGACGTCATCTGTGATGAAACGTGTCGGTGGGGCTTACAGGAGTGACGTCATTATGTACTGCCAGACGATTGGACAGTTTTTTGAGCAGCCCACGGGAACACTTCTTATGCTGTGATATGATGTGCTGCTTGTTTTAAGTCATAAAGTACTTTTATACAGTTTTACACTACGGGCTGGCATTGTGTTTTTACTTTTGAGACCTACTGAGCAACTCTATCAGATAAAAAGATTGCAGCATAGATAATCCTTTTGGCAGGGTGACTGGAACAACCCAAAAGGCACATGTAGACCATTTGCTTTACAGCATAGGTCTACGTCATCTGGTAAGCTACTGACCATTTGCACAGGTTTGGTGTCACTGGGTGTTTTTTTATGAAGAGCTTTACAGCACTGTACTTCTTTTGGAGGATTTTCTGGAGAATTATAATTTTTCTGGACTAATGCGGGCCATAGATGAGATGAAAAACGACCGAAAATCGGCTGGAAAAAAAAATCGGCCGATTTTCAGATCGTTAGTGCGGTAATCGGTCGGCCGTTTTTCGTGATTTTTGACCTTTTAGATTATCGGTCCTGCTGGAAAATAATGTGCCAAATTTGTCATTCTGACGATTTTCGCGGCAATGATGGACAAATTTGCCGATCTCTTTCCGATATTTAAAAATGCGCATGAGCAGTGACATGAAAGAAGAAGGAAAAGAAGAAAAGGAAAAAAATTTAATATGAATGAGAAGAAATAGAAGAAGAAGAAGAAAAGAAGAAACAGAATATGAAGAAGAAGAAGAAAAAAAAGAATTTCAGTCCAATATTATATTTGACATTTAAAAGTATAGCAACATTGTATCTATTTGTATCCGAATAGAAACATCTGTATCCAAAATGGATACAAATAGATACAATGTTGCAACTTTTTCTTATTCTGCATATTCTATTTCTTCTTTTAATTCGTATTCTATTTCTTCTTCTTCTGCATATATTCTATATATTTGCCGGCCATAGATGGGAGGAAAATCAGCCGACCATTTTTACCAATAGTGGTAATGTCAGCTGATTGAACGACCGATCCCCTCCCTCAACAGTAGCAAATAATCCCCAGCAAGAATAGACCCCCCACCACTAACACTAGACCCCTCCCTCAACAGTAGCAAATAATCCCCAGCAAGAATAAACCTCCCACCAGCAACAATAGACCCCCTCCCTCAACAGCAGCAAATAATCCCCAGCAAGAATAGATCCCCCACCAGCAACAACAGACCCCCTCCCTCAACAGTAGCAAATAATCTCCAACAAGACTTGACCCCATCAGCAACAATAGACCCCCTCCCTCAACAGTAGCAAATAATCCACAGCAAGAATAGATCCCCCACCAGCAACAATAGATCTCCCCAGCAGTAAATAATCCACACACATCCAGCGGCAATAGACCCTCTAGCAAACCCCAGCACCCCATTGTATGCTGGAAGTGGTGGAACTACGTTCCCCCGCGTTCCCATTGAAGAAAAGCCCTGGATCACAAAAATAGGTTTGAAGGAGCTAAATCCTTGTAATATGTCAATGAATATGGCGGCGCTGACATGAAATGCTCCAAAATGTTCCTTTAAGTCCATTATGACTATAAATTCTTCGATATGTGAGGAGACTACATTGTCACCACGTCTATGGTGTCACAGCACCGCATTCCTGATTGGTGACACCTGCCTGGTAGGTGTGACAAGCTATGTTCCCCATGGTTTCCTCCATACCACAGACACATTCTCCAGGAATATTACAGCCAATGCCAGGATCAACTTGACTACCAGAGATGACAGAACAGTCTTTGGAAAGAGTAACTATCCCACGCACGTCAGTAAGTGCATCCTGCCTGTCCTCCGCCATACTCAATGATGTTCTGTGAACTTTGAGAAAAGATTATATGGTGAGGAAACATGGACAGAAAATGTTGATAACTACCACTTATATGGCATTCAAGCGAAGACAATACAGCCTACTCCTGGCCAGTCAGCCGATACATATGTCCTATGGCGGTAAGTGCACCCAACACGGCCATTTATATTTAAACGGTGCGCATCGTAACATGTTATCATTTCCTCATATGTTCTATATTATCTGCTAGCATGCTGTGCAGGATCTGTCTTCTTATTACAAAGTTGACGTCTACTGTCAAAGACTTCTATTTAATGAGGCAAAATGTAAAGTGAAGTTACTGAAACCAACAAAAATCACAATTCACTCTGCCTAACGTAGAACTTCAGTTGACATTCTTTTCTAAAAAAAAAAAAAAAAAAAAAAAAAAGTAATACGAAAGCCATTTTTAATATAAAAAATATTCTCACTGCAATATTCACCTTGTCTCCAGTGGTGCCCCTCCCAAGAAAGTCCTCTCCACCAATGGCAACCATTGTCATTATACTCACTTCCTGCAATCCTAGGTAGTCAGGGACACACCCCCTGGAAGGTGATCTCTGGAATTTATATTATTTCATTAATATATTAATATATTTACTTATTTCAGTTACTTATATAGCGCCATCAATTTATGCAGCGCTTTACATATATATTGTACATTCACATCAGTCCCTAACCCTTACGGGGTGTACAATCTAAGGTCCCTAATTCACATTCATACATACACATCCCATATGGAGGAAAATATATTTGAAATATATTTTAAAAATATTCTTCCCAAATATACTGACATATATTTGAAACTCTACAATTTTGGCCATATTCAATATATTTCAAATTATACTTCAATACATATATATATATATATATATTGTATGTTGAAATGTGTTTTTGTTACAAAATATATGAAAAATATTTTTAAAAATACATTTCAAATATACTCTATGTCTTTAACCAATACACACCCGGCCAATAGCCAAAAGGCGGCCGGCAAAATGTACTGCATTTCCGGGTTGGACGCCAAATGGGCACTTTTCACGCTTGCAGAGCCGCGCAGCAGCGCGATTTGTCACCGGCCATGTACCTCGGACACAGCCGATGACAGATCTGAGTATCAACCTTGTTGACCAATCACAGCAGGTCACATGACAGTTGTATAAAATGGATGGCTTCATTCATGCCATCCATTGTATACTACTGTCTAGCTGTGAATGGTCACAGCTAATCACATGCACATGTCATGTGATTAGCTGTGGCCAAATCACAGCTAAGCACAAAAAAAAAAAAAACCCTGAATGAATAGATGTCATTCAGGTAAATGCTTGCTTATAGCAAAGTAATTCTTTGCTATAAGCAAATTGTGTAAAAAAAAAAAAAAAATACTGATCACTTCCCCAAAGTAGTACAATGTTACTACTAATGTTTTTTTGTCTTCCTCTGGATCAACTGTGGGATTATGACTTTTTTTTTTTATGGTTGAACTGGATGGACTTTTGTCTTTTTTTCAGCCAGACTAACTATGTAACTAATACTAATATTATTATTATACAGGATTTATATAGTGCCAACAGTTCGCACAGCACTTTACAATATAAGGGAGACAATTACAATACATTTCAGTACAGAAGGAATAGGAGGGCCCGGCTCGTGGAGCTTACAATCTAAAGGAAGGGGGAGGTGATACAAAAGGTGATAGCTGCGGGTGATGATCTATTTTTATATTATTAATTATTATTATTAATATATTTTTAAAACTTTGTTAGTCCTCCTAATACATTATGGAGATCGCTATACATTACTTTTAAAGGCAAATTAAACAAGTATATAGGACAAGCCCACACAGCTTTTATCTGTAAAAAAAAAAAAAAAACCCTCAACATTTCCTTGGTGACCACTAATACCTTTTCCAGTCTTTCCGAAATGATATCTAAGATGACAACTATTTATCTCTTTCAGAATTCTTTACATTTGGAGCTATTATATTTATCTCTTCCATATCCTCTCATGCCTTTTAGCGGTGGCTCCATTATGCAAATGAGAGGAGAGACTCATTACAATTCTAGCGATGTTAAAAGAAAGATAGCCCCTGCTCCGGAGCTTTGTGCCGAGTATAGGAGGAGGTAATTACGCCGATCCCTTACTCTTTTAAGACTAACAAACTGGAAAAAATTATTATTAGCTGACTTAAAGACATCCACGCAGCAAAACGTGGAGGTAATGGGTCCAAATTAATGACTTGGGCGTTTTACTCCGACAAAGGACACGATAGGCGTAACTCAACACGATATGGGAATTATCGAGAGAAACATTTACGGAGCAGAACCTGGAAATAGAATATTAATGCGGCCATTTGTATGGCGGTCTAATGACGGGAAGAACGAAGATTCTGTCTATTTAGTTGGAGCGTTTCTTTATGTGAAAGGTTAAGAAAAAGTCAACGGTTTGGGGTCACTTTTGCTTGATTTTTTTTATTTTTACAATTGACCTTTTTTACTATGTTTACTGAATACAAACTTTGATTGCAGACATTTTAACCCTTTCTGCCCAGCTGCGGTGTCCCTTTCAATGAGTATTTATGCCCTGCGGGGGCTGAGCGGACTTCCCAATCAGTGTGATTGGCTGTCATAGTGGCCACACGATCGACAGCCTGTCCGATCAGCTCCCAATTTTGACTAGAGACCAAAAGCTATCTGTGACAGCTCAGTCACTGCACTAGGAGTGCGCAGAGTGCACGTTCTCAGCACAGAAACCGCGGGTGTTTGTAAACGCATATATGCGGCATATGGATGCTAAAGCCCAATCTCTTTGCTAGTATAAAGCTGAGTTCTTGTGAGCTACTATGGTGTATTTATTGTTTGAAAAATTAATATATCCAAACAGGGGCGGACTGACAACTCATGGGGCCCCCGGGCAATAGGGGATCATGGGGCCCCTGTGTTCCCAAACTCAAAAAAGCCTATGAAAAAGGTACCAGGGGCATCTCATGGGGCCCCCTACTGACCCCAGGCCCTCGGGCAGTGCCCGAGTTTCCAAATGGTCAGTCCGCCCCTGTATCCAAATATAAACACTACTTTGAATGGTGTGCTATATACTTTTACATGTACATGTGTGTGTTATAAAAGATATTTTCAAACATAAAAATAATACTAAATGCTTTACATGGGCAGAAAGAAGTTGTGCTGAACTCCAGGCACATATAGAAGATGTATATTAATGCATCCTCTGTGCTCACTGATACAGTCTTTAAATGTATTTTTTATTACAAGTAGTGTAATTATCTAAATTTGACTTGGCATCAGTCTCTTGCTGACCTTGTACAGCAGAGCTCAGGCTGGGAGAAGGAAAAGAAGCACCTTGATGTTGTTTTGCAGTGCTACAAGGAGCATGTTGTTAGGAGGAAAGAGCAGATTGACAGAGGTAGGAGCTCATCACATTTACAAATTTACACTTAGGCCCCTTTCACAACGGGCAGAATCCAATTTGATCCACAGGGGATCAGTGGACAGATCAGAGCAGAGCGGGCGGATGACAGGTTCATGTCTGCTTAGTTTATGCAGAGCAGACACGGACAGAGCCCACTCTGCTCTATGGGCAGACCAGCTGTCCGTTTACACCTGACTGCCTTCTGATCCGATCTACCTAGACCAGTGGTCTCCAAACTTCAGCCCGTGGGCTGAATGCAGCCCTTTGCTTGCCTCTATCTGGCTCTCGAAGTACTATCCCTTCGACTGGCACCAACAAGAGGCACCATTTCTTCCACTAGCACCAACTATGAGGCATTTTTCCTTCCACTGTCACCAATGATGGGGCACAATTCCTTCCACTGATATAAACAATTAGGTACATTTCCTCCAACTAATATAAAGATGGGGTACTATTCCTTCCTCTGATACCATTGCTGGTGCACTATTCATCCCACTGACACAAATGATGGGACACTATTCCTCCTACTAACACCAATGATGGGGCACTATTCCTCCCTCTACCACCAATGATGGGGCAATATTCCTCCCACTATCACCAATGATGGGGCACTATTCATCCCATTGACACCAATGGTGGGGCACTATTCATCCCATTGAAACCAATGATGGGGCACTATTCCTCCCACTAATAACAATGATGGGGCACTATTCCTCCCACTGACACCAATGATGGGGCACTATTCCTCCCACTGATACAAATGATGGGGCACTATTCCTCCCACTAATACCAATGATGGGGCACTATTCCTCCCACTGATACCAATGATGGGGCACTATTCCTCCCACTGATACCAATGATGGGGCACTATTCCTCCCACTGATACCAATGATGGGGCACTATGCTTCCCACTAATACCAATGATGGGGCACTATTCCTCCCACTGATACCAATGATGGGGCACTATTCCTCCCACTGATACCAATGATGGGGCACTATTCCTCCCACTGATACCAATGATGGGGCACTATTCCTCCCACTAATACCAATGATGGGGCACTATGCTTCCCATTAATACCAATGATGGGGCACTATGCTTCCCACTAATACCAATGATGGGGCACTATTCCTCCCACTGATACCAATGATGGGGCACTATTCCTCCCACTGATACCAATGATGGGGCACTATTCCTCCCACTGATACCTATGATGGGGCACTATTCCTCCCACTGATACCAATGATGGGTCACTATTCCTCCCACTGATACCAATGATGGGGCACTATTCCTCCCACTGATACCAATGATGGGGCACTATTCCTCCCACTGATACCAATGATGGGGCAATGTCATTTTTTTTACTCCTACTGACACTGGGACATTTTCTACTCCCACTGGGCACTCCAGCCCTCCTAAAGTCTGAAGGACAGAAAGTTTAGAAAGTTTTGGAGACTCCTGACCTAGACGAAGTGGGACGGATCGCCTTCCATTTTTTTTTTATCGGATTGGAGGCAAACAGGTACAAACGGACACAAGTCAGTTTACACCCACTGGGGATACATGGACACCACTTACACCCCACCCATGGGGATACATGGACCATCCGATCAGTCATTGGATTGCTAATTTGAAAGGGATCTAAGATTCATAGGTTTTATCGTATTTGAATCATGAATCCATTTTGCGTCCCAAGTTTTCAGAATTAGTAAGCGGTTGCCTCTCCTCCTTAATTTTGTACACAATCTATAGCCATAAATGCCAGCTGTGACACTAAAGGTCCCTTTTCAACAAAATGTCTCGCCAATGGCACTTCAATTCATTTTACTTTAATAGAATACCTTTGCTGGGCAATCATTTCCTTTGGTTTGTGTGTGGTCTGTCCAATATAACAGAAACCACATTGGCACTAATCATTATTCATGTATATAACAAATGAACTCTGACATGTTAAATATTGTCTAATCAAGTTTGGAAATCCTTTATGGGGATGATTGAATGATTAAATCAATATATGGTACACTCATATGAGATCTTTTCAGTTGCAGAACACAATGCAGTCTGTGTAGGGAAGTGAGTCATACAGAAGAAAGCCAATAGCACGTCAGCAGCTCTCAGATCACAACATGCAGCCTGTTCATTCTGCTTTTATCTCTACCACAATACATGTGAACACAATGATGCGTAGCCATAATAGTAGCTTGTTTCTGCAGGGCTCCTTTATACTGTCTATTCACCCTGACATTATACTGATACTTTCTGGCAGATAAAATTACCGTTCTGTATTCAGCCTGTCACAATCTTTTCACAGGTAAGTTGTAGAGCACTTCCAGTCAGTTTTTTTTTTGAGGAACTGAACATCGGAAAATGTTTTTGCTCATGCAAAGGCTATTATGCCATGTACGCTTTAAGGAAAGTCCTGTCAGTTTTTCTTTTCTGCTGTCCATGTCCACCAGGAAGTGAAAGGAAATCTCTCCAAAATGAGGACAAATTCTGCAAATCCTCCTATGATGCTGACAACTGTAAAATTCTGGATTTTCATTCACTCCCTGCCCCAGTGACAACAATCACAAAAAAAAAAATAATAGAGGGGTGTCCCCAGGGAGTACACAGACAACATAAAAACCGCTCCATCAAAAACGTTATACTTGAATGTACACTGTTTGCAGTGGCATTGCTTGTCCCTCCTGTACCATGTTGAGAGATATCAAACATATATACAATATATCTAGGTTTCATTCCCACAATGCATCCAGTGCTCCAGACTTTTTTGGACTTTATAGCCCACATCATTACCTCCTGTACTGAAAACCCATAACTCTGATAATTTCTCCTCCACATCTAACATCTCAACATCTACACCTGTGCAAGATGGCCCTCACCTCCAGGAGCCATTTGCATGTGTGCTCAGGGTAATGACAAAGGAGAGGTCTTTGGAAATGGTGGGTTCCACTGGCCCTCAAAAAAGGAGGCCTAGTTATAAGTACAGCTTCTACTACCCCTAGCCTTCCTATCAACTCTATCGAAAACCTTTATGGATGTTCTTTGTATAAGAAAAACATTGCTTCCTCCAATAGATTAGACATTCCCATGCAGCAAGAGGAACCACATCTTTATACCAAACAATTCCTCTTTCAGTCTACAAGCCATTTGCATGTGTGCTCAGGGTAATGACGAAGGAGAGGTCTTTGGAAATGGTGGGTTCCACTGGCCCTCAAAAGAGGAGGCCTAGTTGTAAGTGCAGCTTCTGCTACCCCTAGCCTTCCTATCACCTCTATCAAAAACCTTTATGGATGTTCTTTGTATAAGAAAATCATTGCTTCCTCCAATAGATTAGAAGTTCCCATTCAGTAAGAGGAACCACATCTTTATACCAAACAATTCCTTTTTCAGTCTACAAGCATTTGCATGTGTGCTCAGGGTAATGACGAAGGAGAGGTCTTTGGAAATGGTGGGTTCCACTGGCCCTCAAAAGAGGAGGCTTAGTTGTAAGTGCAGCTTCTACTACCCCTAGCCTTCCTATCACCTCTATCGAAAACCTTTATGGATGTTCTTTGTATAAGAAAATCATTGCTTCCTCCAATAGATTAGAAGTTCCCATCCAGCAAGAGGAACCACATCTTTATACCAAACAATTTCTCTTTCAGTCTACTGAAGATTTCTTGATTGCACATTTTAAGTTGTCACTGTGAAAATTACCTAAAAGTATTTTAATGTGACTTTTACAGTTTGCTTGCTTGCTGTTCCATATTCATGACTGAATTTTACGTACACGTTTATGGATTCTCCCATGTGCCTGAATTTCGGACTTAATTTCCCTTCTTGCAAAATGATTGCTGAGATAACAATGCAATCAGCACGCTAAACATCTGCACTGTTAAAATCAATCATTGCTCAAGCCACCTAGACAATGCCTTATAATGCATCGGTATGAGCAGGTCCATAGGCTTACATTGGGAGCGAGGACACTAATGCATAGTCACTGCACAAAACTCTAAAGCTGGTAAACGCTAATAGAATTTCATTTGAAATTTTTGCATTTTAAGAACGTTCAGTTTTTTCTCTACTAATTAGTGGTGTCAAATTGTTTGTTTTCGACCACAGTGATGAGAAAATTTGAAGGAACAGCTGAAATTTTTTCTCAAATTAATGAATTTGTAATAGTGATGTGGTTTTTATTTTGGAAAGTTCATTTGTTCCAAAATCGAATGTTAAAAGCAAATTAAACATTCGTCAAGTTGTCAAATGTACTGAGAATTTTTGCACAAATGTTTGTACAAATTTTTTAAAGAAAATCTACTAGTATATAAGCAGCTTAAAGAAGCAAGGCAGATTTACAGTATCTGGAAAGAGATTTTTTAAAATATTTAACGCTTAATTATAAGCAGGGCTTTTTTTCAGCGGGAATGTGGGGTAACGCAGTTCTGGCACCTCCAGCACTAACTATATGTAACGACAAAGGGTGCTGGGGTGTGCTGCTGGCTGATCTATTATCACTACATAGTTAGTCTGGCTGAAAAAAGACAAAAGTCCATCCAGTTCAACCATTAAAAAAAAAAAAAGTTACAATCCTATATACACAGTTGATCTAGAGCAGTGTTTCTCAACTCCAGTCCTCATGGACCCCCAACAGGTCATGTTTTCAGGATTTCCCTCAGATGAAACAGCTGTGGTAATTACTAAGGCAGTGAAACTGATCAAATCACCTGTGCAAAATAATGGAAATCCTGAAAACATGACCTGTTGGGGGTCCATGAGGACTGGAGTTGAGAAACACTGATCCAGTGGAAGGCAAAAAAACCCAGCAAAGCATGATCCAATTTGCTCCTGCAGGGAAAAAATCCCTTCCTGATCCCCTGAGAGGCAATTGGATATTCCCTGGATCAACTTTACCTATAACTGTTAGTATCCAGTTATATTCTGTGTATCTAAGAAACAATCCAGGACTTTTTTGAAGCAATCCACTGAGCTGGCCAGAACCAATTCTTGAGGGAGTCTATTCCACATTTTCACAGCTCTCACTGTGAAGAAACCTTTCCGTGTTTGGAGATTAAATTTCTTTCCCTCCAGATGTAAAGAGTGCCCCCTTGTCCTCTGTGATGACCTCAGGGTGAATAGCTCTACACCGAGTTCACTATATGAACCAATGATGTATTTATACATGGAGATCATATCCCCCCTTATGTATTATACATGGAGATCATATCCCCCCTTATGTAATATACATGGAGATTATATCCCACCTTATGTATTATACATGGAGATCATATCCCCCCTTATGTATTATACATGGAGATCATATCCCCCCTTATGTATTATACATGGTGATCATATCCCCCCCTTATGTATTATACATGGTGATCATATCCCCCCTTATGTATTATACATGGAGATCATATCCCCCCTTATGTATTATACATGGAGATCATATCCCCCTTATGTATTATACATGGTGATCATATCCCCCCTTATGTATTATACATGGTGATCATATCCCCCCTTATGTATTATACATGGAGATCATATCCCCCTTATGTATTATACATGGTGATCATATCCCCCCTTATGTATTATACATGGTGATCATATCCCCCCTTATGTATTATACATGGAGATCATATCCCCCTTATGTATTATACATGGTGATCATATCCCACCTTATGTATTATACATGGTGATCATATCCCCCCTTATGTATTATACATGGAGATCATATCCCCCTTATGTATTATACATGGAGATCATATCCCCCTTATGTATTATACATGGAGATCATATCCCCCCTTATGTATTATACATGGAGATCATATCCCCCCCTTATGTATTATACATGGAGATCATATCCCCCTCTTATGTATTATACATGGTGATCATATCCCTCCTTATGTATTATACATGTTGATCATATCCCCCCTTATGTATTATACATGGAGATCATATCCCCCCTTATGTATTATACATGGAGATCATATCCCCCCCCTTATGTATTATACATGGAGATCATATCCCCCCTTATGTATTATACATGGAGATCATATCCCCCCCTTATGTATTATACATGGAGATCATATCCCCCCTTATGTATTATACATGGAGATCATATCCCCCCTTATGTATTATACATGGTGATCATATCCCCCCTTATGTATTATACATGGAGATCATATCCCCCAGTTCCTCTAATCTTTCCTCATAGCTGAGCTCCTCCATACCTCCTATCAGTTCGGTTGCCCTTCCCTGTACTTTCTCCAGTTCCCCATCGCTGGAGTGGATTTTTTTTGTGTGGGTTGGGGAGTGTCTATTGCTTCTGGGGAGGCGTATTGTTGCTGTTGGATGATCTATTGTCGATGGGGGTGAGTCTTAGGTTGCTGTGGGGTCAAATGTTGCTGGGAGGGATCCACTGTTGAGGAAGGTGTCTAAGATTTCTAGCTGCAGGGAGATATGTTGTTGCTGATGGGGGTTATAATGTTGCTGGGGGATCTATTGTTGCTGGGGGATCTATTGTTGCTGGGGGATAGATTGTTGCTGGCTACAGGGGATCTATTTTATTGCTTTTGTTGTTCTCAATAGCATACCAATTATTTAACACCACAAAATGGTACTTGGTTCTGTATTCTCTAAAAGGGGTGGTACTGGGAGGTGAGTAGGGGGGCCAAAGAATGGTGCTCGGCGGTGGGCAGGGGGCGGAGACAAGAGGTGACTCAGACAGGGGGCGTTCCTGCACCTATTTTCTGAGAGAATAAGCCCTGATTGTAAGTTCTCACATTCATGTGTATATCCAAAATCAATCTTTATATAAATTATAGTTTCCCTTTAATAAAAATAAAGATGTTAAAAATATATCAATAAAGACTACAGGATTTTCTAACAGTGTCAAAAAAAAGGAAAAGGTTCAGCTACAAAAGTCTGCCTTAAATGTGCAGCCGAGAATTCTCTTTAAATTAAGTGTATTCCTGTTTAATAAATAAACTGAGGCAATCCTCGCTCGCTACAGTGGTAATGATCTGACAGACTGGAAATGCATGCAGATTCGCTCAAGTGTTTTGTCTCTCTTAGTGAAATAAAACTTTAATCTGCTGATTGCATAAAGCTTTTAAGCAAACTCCGTGATGCCCCAAACCCAATTCTGTGTCACTGACTTTGAGGTTATTTTAGATGGTGGCTGGCTCCAGGGACACTGCTCTCTTCTAGGAAGATCCCAGACACATCAGAGAATGAAAAGGCACCAACACATGCTAAACATTCCAACTAAACACCCATTTTATAATGATGATATTTTAATATAGATAAAATAACTCCCAACCACTGAAATCAAGATATACTATATACTAAATGAACAAAAGCTTGTATATGGACAGAAATATGTTGACACCCCTCTAAATCTTTTTTTTTTCTTTTATTAAATCTCTGTTTATTGAAAAAATTTTAGACAGTCACTTATTATAGATTACATTGCCAAGAGAAGATACAAAAAAGAGAAGAAAAGGGGTTTCCTGATCAGTAGCCAACATCACCAGAATTACAAGATAAATAAAGGGAAAAGACCCCCTATAGGACTTGGGACTTTGAAGGCATATATACTGAAAAACATTTTATAAAAAGTATAAGCTTTTTATTGTTTCAAAAAATTATTTTAACATGTAGACATACCATACAATACATCGTCCAAATTTATAGTACAGCATTACCATCAAAGTATTAATTGCATGATAAGGATACCCAGTATGACTATTATTATTATTATACAGGATTTATATAGCTTATTACATGGCGATCATATCCCCCCTTAATCTCCAATGGTTTGCTCAGCGCTTTACATTATAGTGGGAGACAATACAGTAACAATACAGTTCAATACAAGAGGGAATTGAGGGCCCTGATCCTTGGAGCTTACAATCTAGGAGGGAAGGGTGAATGCTACAATAGGTAAAACTGTGGGGGATGGAGTGGTAGGAAGAGTAGAAGAATCCAGTGTTAGCAGAGGGAGGGATAGGCCTCCCTGAAGAGATAGGTTTTCAGTGATCACCTAAAGGTAAGTAGAGTAGGTGATAGTCTGATAGATTGGGGTAGGGAGTTCCAGAGGATGGGTGACGCCCTAGAGAAGTCTTGGAGACGAGCATGGGAGGAGGAGATAAGGGAGCAAGAGAGTAGGAGGTCTTGCGAAGAAGCGGATTGTAGGGGTTGGGTGATATTTAGAGATAAGATCGGTTATGTAATTTGGGGCAGTGTTGTGGACGGCTTTGTATGTCATAGTTAGTGTTTTGAATTTTATCCGTTGGGCAACTGGGAGCCAGTGGAGGGATTGGCAGAGAGGGGTGGCAGATACAGAACGGTTAGTGAGGTGGATGAGTCTGGCAGCAGCATTCATGATAGGCTGAAGAGGGGATAGCCTGTGATGAGGTAGGCCAATGAGGAGGGAGTTACAATAGTCGAGGTGTGATATGACAAGCTAGTGGATAAGTTGCTTAGTGGTTTCGGGGATTAGGAACAGTCGTATCTTGGAGATGTTGCGGAGGTGGAGTCTACATGATTTTGCCAGCAATTGGATCTGGGACTGAAAGGACAGATGGGAGTCTAGGATTACACCTAGTACCCTGGCATGAGGGGATGGACTGATGATTATGACTATGTTTGACTAGTCATTGAAAATGTTGTAACATCACCATCCATACATATGATTACAGAGATAGTTTCTATATGATCCAACGCGTTTCAGAGTGACTTCACTCCTTCTTCAGGGAAAAGAAAAACTCTGCATATGGATGACATCATCTACAAGATTGAACATATATTTGTTTGGAACATTTCTTGTATCCATTACAATATTTTACATTGCCAAGCATAGGGTATATACTTGTTGGAACAGAACTATATACCTAGTTAATGACCTCTATATTTTTATTTTACTGTTCCAACTCCTATGGGACAAAGTACATGTAGTACCTTGTCCTATGTTTGTAAGTGTTTTCTAAACCCAGTTACAAAGTCCAACCTGTTAAAAAAGAGAGAACAAAGTGAGCGCTCGGATCACATAAAGCAGCTGGCATGAACGGATGAACCCCTATATCCTTAAAAACATAAAAAGTCCAATCTGCCATTTCCCCAATGCTGCAGCCAATCCAACGACAGCTTTGAAGGAGATGGCTAATTCATAGTTACAGCTTGTCTTAGCTGTGAGCACTTTCCTGAGTCAAAGGCAAGAGGAATGCAGAGGGGGGGGGGCATGTCAGCCTCTGCATTGCCCTTGCCATTGTTTCTCATGAGAAAATACTCACAGCCAAGATATAATGCAGCTGTGAATCAGCCATCTCCTTCATAGGTGTTGTCAGATTAGCCATGGCAGGAGGGGAGGGGGACAGGTCAGTCCTCATATATAGGGATAGAAACACTTACCGTATTTTTTGCTCCATAACACACACTTTGCATGTTATGGAGCGTATATGGAGTGGCCAGCCTGGTATTCCCCCCGTCACCACTGCTGTGTTAGAATACCAGGCCGGCTCCTCGGTCCTACCTGTTCCTCGGTCCAGTGGTGTCCTCATCACTGCTGGTTTCACCAGCCGTCTTCCCTCCCTGGCGCTGGCTTCCTCAGTGTGGTCACCTGGTTGTGACAGCTTGCGGCTTCACAGCCGGGTGCCCACTGTGCATGCGTGAGAAGCGCTGCGCTTTGTGAATGGCCCAGTAGTCTTCTGGGACCTGTCACGTGTCCCAGAAGACTACAGGGAGGGACGGAGCACAACTTCCGCTGCAGATCGCCTAGGCGATTACAGCCGTAGTGGGAGTGGGTACCTGTCAAATTCAGGTACTTGCTCCCCCCGCCCGCTCCCCAAAGGTCTGCAGTCTCTCATCATCTCCTGTAGTACATTTGCTGTCTCTGGTCATCTCCTGTAATATGTCCGCAGTCTCTGGTCATCTCCTGTACTATGTCTGCAGTCTCTGGTCATCCCCTGTACTATGTCTGCAGTCTCTGGTCATCTCCTGTACTGTGTCCGCAGTCTCTGGTCATCTCCTGTACTATGTCTGCAGTCTCTGGTCATCTCCTGTACTGTGTCCGCAGTCTCTGGTCATCTCCTGTAATATGTCTGCAGTCCCTGGTCATCTCCTGTACTGTGTCCGCAGTCTCTGATCATCTCTCGTACTGTGTCCGCAGTCTCTGGTCATCTCCTGTACTATGTCCGCAGTCTCTGGTCATCTCCTGTAATATATCCACAGTCTCTGGTCATCTCCTGTAATATGTCCGCAGTCTGTGGTCATCTCTTGTACTATGTCCACAGTCTCTGGTTATCTCCTGTAATATGTCAGCAGTCTCTGGTCATCTCCTGCACTATGTCCGCAGCCTCTGGTCATCTACTGTAATATATCCGCAGCCTCTGGTCATCTACTGTAATATATCCGCAGCCTCTGGTCATCTCCTGCACTATGTCCACAGTCTCTGGTCATCTCCTGCAATATGTCCGCAGTCTCTGGTCATCTCTTGTACTATGTCCACAGTCTCTGGTCATCTCCTGCAATATGTCCACAGTCTCTGGTCATCTCCTGTAATATGTCGGCAGCTTGTGGTCATCTCCTGTAGTATGTCCACAGTCTCTGGTCATCTCCTGTAATATGTCAGCAGTCTCTGGTCATCTCCCGTACTATGTCCACAGTCTCTGGTCATCTCCTGTAATATGTCAGCAGTCTCTGTTTATCTCCCGTACTATGTCCGCAGCCTCTGGTCATCTCCCGTAATATGTCCGTAGTCTCTGGTCATCTCCTGTACTATGTCCGCAGTCTCTGGTCATCTCCTGTACTATGTTCGTAGTCTCTGGTCATCTCCTGTACTATGTCCGCAGTCTCTGGTCATCTCCTGTACTGTGTCCGCAGTCTCTGGTCATCTCCTGTACTATGTCTGCAGTCTCTGGTCATCTCTCGTACTGTGTACGCAGTCTCTGGTCATGTCCTGTAATACGTCCGCAGTCTCTGGTCATCTCCTGTAATATGTCCACAGTCTCTGGTCATCTCCTGTACTATGTACGCAGTCTGTGCTCATGTCCTGTACTGTGTCCGCAGTCTCTGGTCATCTCCTGTACTTTGTCCGCAGTCTCTGGTCATCTCCTGTACTATGTCTGCAGTCTCTGGTCATCTCCTGTACTATGTCCGCAGTCTTTGGTCATCTCATGTACTGTGTCTGCAGTCTCTGGTCATCTCCTGTGCTGTGTCTGCAGTCTCTGGTCATCTCCTGCACTGTGTCCGCAGTCTCTGGTCATCTCCTGTACTGTGTCCGCAGTCTCTGGTCATCTCCTGTACTATGTCCGCAGTCTCTGGTCATCTCCCGTACTGTGTCCGCAGTCTCTGGTCATCTCCTGTACTATGTCCACAGTCTCTGGTCATCTCCTGTACTATGTCTGCAGTCTCTGGTGATCTCTTGTACTATGTCTGCAGTCTCTGGTCATCTCCTGTACTATGTCTGCAGTCTCTGGTCATCTCCTGTACTATGTCCGCAGTCTCTGGTCATCTCCTGTACTATGTACGCAGTCTCTGGTCATCTCCTGTACTGTGTCCGCAGTCTCTGGTCATCTCCTGTACTATGTACGCAGTCTCTGGTCATTTCCTGTACCATGTCTGCAGTCCATTGGTTCAGAATATTTTTTTCTTGGTTTTCTCCTCTAAAAACTAGGTGTGTGTTATGGTCAGGTGCGTCTTATGGAGCGTAAAATACGGTATATGGGACAATGTGCTATGTGCATTTACTTTGTCCAATAGGGAACTTATCTGTAAAATAAAAATTATAATGATACATGACTGTTGTCATTTTCTAAGACTTAAAAGGTATAAAAAGAGAATGGGAAAGTACAACATAGAATAGAATATGCATATTGTGAGGGAGGATAGGAGAAGATAAGGAAGTGTTGGTGCATCCATGTTATATAATGTCATAACCATGTACTGTTTTTCATGCATGCCAGATTACAGAGGATCTTCAGTGTCTTAAAAAAAATAAAAAAATCTGCAGCCACAAATATTGTCCATGGATCCAGCTCTGACCTCACCTGAACCATCCCCAGTGCTGGCATGTTTACTAATGGAAGCCGGCTGTGACTGCTAGCGTCTTCACAGCGTGCTTCCTACTGTGCATGCACGTGCTGCACTTTGTGAATGGTCCCGCAGCTTTCTGTGACCTATGACATGTCCCAGAAGCTGCCGGCAGCGGGGGGTGGGAATCTCTGCACTGATCGCCTTCACCATCTGAGTGGAAGTGGGAGAGGGTACCTGACAAAACCAGGTAATATAAAAATAAATGTCCACAAATTGGAAGAGAAAAGGGGAGGAGGCGGAAAAACGGAACTTCCCCTTTTAGGTAAAATTCTGTTTTTGAAATTCCCTCTAAATAATTTTAAAGCAATTGTGCTTTTCCAGTTATAGCTAATAGTAATTTACATCTCATCACCAGGTCTTCTTACCCAGTATCAGCACCTGACTTCACAAGTGCACTTCGGAGCGTGCCTGCACGGTCATAGTGTCCCCGTCCTGCGGGACCCGCCGATGATTGAAAACCATGGCCGCTTGCAGTGCTTACAGGCCTGGAGGAGACGTATAGGCCTGTAGAAGGAGCTTGCAAGCTCTGAGGCTCCATTCACCTCTGAGCGTAGCGTTTTTCAGCATTTTTAGCTTGATTTTTCGCGCATATTTTCCCGCAATTTGTCCATGTTTTTATACAGCGTTTTTAGCTGTTTTTTTGAGCTTTGGAATTTTTTTTTAGCCAGTAGAGAAAAGCGGGCCGCTGAGTCCCTAGTGACCTGAGTAATCAGCTGTCTGCGAGATTCCCCACTGACAGCTGAATGTAAAAAAAAAAGGCAGGCAATTATAAAATAATACTAAAAATGACATGGGGTCAGGGGCGGACTGACCATTAAGACACTGCCCGAGGGCCCGGGGTCAGCAGGGGGCCCCATGAGATGCTCCTGATGCCTTTCACAGGCTTTTTTGGGTGTGGTTTGAGTGTTGGTGAGGACACAAGGGCCCCATGATTTCCTATTGCCCGGGGGCCCTATGGGTTGTCAGTCCGCCCCTGCATGGGGTCCCCCCCTCCATCTATACTAAGCCCTTTGGGTCTGGTTAGGATTCTGAGGGGAACTCGCACGCCAAAATTAATTTTAAAAAAATTGTGTGCGGTCACCCCCAGAATCCATACCAGACCCTTATCTGAGCATGCATCCCAGCAGGTCAGGAAAGGGGGGGGACGAGCAAGCGCCCCCCCCCCCCCCTTCCTGAGCCATACCAGGCCACATGCTCTTAACATGGGGGGGTGCTCTGGGGCAGGGGGGGCTCCCCCTCAAAGCACCTTCTCCCCATGTTGATGGGGACAAGAGCCTCTTCCCCAAAACCCTGGGCTGTGGTTTGCGGTGTGGCAGCTAGAACTCTAGGCCTCCAGAACATGCCCATGACTGAGGCAAGTACCATGTAAAATCCTTCCCCGCATATGTCGTCTCCTGGCAGAAGCCCAGAAGAAACAAAACTCTGGAGGAGTTATCCAAACATTGATCATCTCCCAAACTGAAAATGAACCTCAAGGATTGTTTGGGTTAGGCAAATATTCATAACTCACTTAATGTCCTTCCTCCACTGATTACGGAATCCCCTCAATATTAACAGGCAGAAGCAATCAATGAATTTATCTTAGGAGAACCAGCAGAATCCAGAAAAAGTGAACAGAACTCAGGCTGGTTACAGCCTAGGTGCAAATACACTCTTTTTTATTAGGGATACTCCAGCTTAGCTCAGGGTCCTTACAGGGGTCTGGTTTCCACAAATGTTTGGGCATATAATATACTAAGCCCTGACCTCAACATACACAAGTTATACTTCTAAAATAAATTCTGTCAAATAACACCCAGTTTTAACAAATGTTATCCCATTCAAAGCTGAAAATCTGAACAATCCCACCAAAGGTGGAACTATTCCAATCTAGGAAACAATACTGACTTGAGGAATAAGCATTGCTCTGATGAGCTATATTTTTTATTTGATTATAATATAAGGTACACTACACAATTTACATTTTTCAAGATCATGCATACACATGAAAATGGTCAACACTTACAAAATGAAAAACGTAAGGAAGAGGAAAATGTGTAGGCAATAGGGAGGAACAGATGCAAGCAATCTCTGCGTTGGGTCAGAAGGGTGAGGTATAGCAGATTCACAGGTCCCAGGTGGCTTCAAATTTAGATCATGAGTGGTTCAAAATGCTTAATAACCTAATATTAACCATGATCCAGTTAAGTTTGCTCTTAACTAACTCCAAGGGAATCAAAGACTTATGCCAACATCTGGCTATAGAAATTCTACTGGTTGAAAACATGTGTAAGAGTAGTTTACCCAACCCTCTGAGAACATGAAAACCTGTGCTGCCTAGCAATGCCTCATTAGGACATTTTTTTCTATTAACTAAGGTCAACTTATATATGAGTGTATAAAGTTTGGTCCAAAACATTTGAACTTTAGGCCACAACCACAATATGTGATACATGGAACTCCAACCTGAACATCCCAAAAGCACTTGCACAAAGCTTCTGGCTTAAACGTACTTATCGTAGTGGGGACCACGTAACTTTGCTTGTAATTTACTTCTATTAAAGCAGCAGTAACTGAAACTTCAGATATATTAGCCACCAATTTGTGATACTTGGAAAACCCAAAGACCTCGTTCAAATCAGTTTCCCAAAGGGCCATATAAGACAGTTTCAGGATCATCTTACTTATGTAATAGCATGTAAATGGTAAAGCTCTGACCTTTCACCTTAGTTTAATACTTTCCTATTGTTTCAAAAGACGCCCACAAAGTGTCAGAGTCACAAGTGTTGTAAAAAGGGATCTGAACTTCGCCGTTGTGGTAAGTTAATACTTCGTCCTAAAGTAAGTGATGTCACAAATCCCTTAGTCAGAAAATAAATTGCCTATTTTGAAGAATCCTTTACTACTCCACCATTAAAAGGATCATTGACACATCCCTGGGTTAAAACTTGGATTTCCAAAAGTTGGGGCCCCTGTGTCCTTGCCCAAACTCAAAAAAGCCTATCAAAAAGGTACCAGGGGCATCTCATGGGGCCCCCTACTGACCCCGGGCCCGAGTCCGCCCCTGGTTGGCACCAAAGAGACAATGTGGATACCTAAAATCCTGTTTGATGTTTTTTCTCCCCACAATGCAAGGGAATGTGATAAGGATGGGGAAAGGATCGGAGATGTGAATTTATAACTTCACTCCATCAAGGTGTCTATAGTATACGGTCTGGAAGAGAGACTCTATTTGGACCCATTATAGTCCAAATGCCATACAATACGTAATGCCAGCTAAGCTAGTTCTGTAGCCTGATTGTATTTGTTCAGGTGTGTTAGACCAAAACCTCTAAGGACCTTTGGTCCAAACTGTCTTCTTTGCTAAGGTGGCCCTTGGATCCCCAAATAAAGCTTAACAATGCACTCTGAAATCAATCAAGGTTTCTCCTGTTGGGACAGAGCTCTAAAAATATACAGAATCTTTGGAAAAAGATTCATTATTATGGCTGAAATTGTGGCAAACCAGGAATATGACAAAGCTGACCATTTATGAAAGTTGTGCATATGGGAGCATTTCACTTTATATATAGACAGTATACCACATAAATACTCAAGTAAGAGAAAGTAGACATTGACCAATGAATGTCAAAGTGAGTTTTGAGAGAATCAAGCACCTCCTTCCCACATGGAAGAAAAATATATTTGAAATATATTTTAAAAATATTCTTCCCAAATATATTGACATATATTTGAAATACTACAATTTTGGCCATATTCAATATATTTCAAAATATATTTCAATAAATAAATATATATATATACTGTATATTGAAATGCGTTTTTTTATATATTACAAAATATATGAAAACATTTTTTAAAAATACATTTCAAATATTCTGTATGCCTTTAAAAATAAAAATCTACATTTTTGGAATGCATTTACAAATATATGTTAAAATATATGTTAAAATGGCGTTTTTATATGTTAAAAAAATCTGAAGAATATATTTTAAAAAATATATTTTTAAAAATATTTTTCATATATGGGCGGCACAGTGGCTTAGTGGTTAGCTCGTCTGCCTTGCAGTAAAAGGGTCATGGGTTCAATTCCCAACCATGGTACCTCCTGTATGGAGTTTGCATGTTCTCCCTGTGCTTGTGTGGGTTTCCTCTGGGTACTCCAGTTTCCTCCCACACTCCAAAGACATGCTGGTAGGTTAATCGGATCCTGTGTAAATTGGCACTAGTATGTGTATGTATGAATGTGAGTTAGGGACCTTAGATTGTACACCCCTTGAGGGTTAGGGACTGATATGAATGTACAATATATATGTAAAGAGTTGTGTAATAGATGGTGCTATATAAGTACCTGAAATAAATAAAATATTATGTAATATTTAAAAACGCATTTCAATATGCAGTGTGTGTATATAAATATATTGCAAAGGCCAAAATTGTAGTATTTCAAATATATGTCAAAATATTTGGAACAATATTTTTTAAATATATTTCAAATATATTTTTCTTCCATATGGGCTGGACAGGTCTAGATTCAATGCTTGGGATTTGGAACGATTTACCTGTAATTTGGAGAGCCTAAAGAACCCTTTTAGTACTACAAATAAGTTTGGGAGTGTAGTAGTGGAAGAGGTTATAAATATTAGGATATGGTCAGCAAATAGTTCACATTTATGCTCGACCGCACCCTGGATAATTCCTTTAATATAGGATTAGAATGCAAAGGTATAGCTAACAGCTTTATTATTAATACACATAGGAGTGAGGATAGTGGACAGCCCTGTCGAGTTCCTCTGAAGATGTTATCCTTTAATAAAAAATTTATACAACTACTCCCACTTTTGTGAAAATGGTTGTGGTTTTATGGGGCAATAGCCATTGGAAGCACCAGCTGATAAAGGACCGTGTATGAACACACATTTCTGTATATACAGCGCTCCTCTGGGATGTGCGCTGCGAACTAATCCATATGAAGGCAAAGTCTATGATGAAATGCAGCAGTGGGATGGATGAATGGATGGATAGGAGAAGTATGGTTCACCCTTGCAGCTCCAGTTGAAGATCTGGGAAGGATCCCCTTGAGAGGCAATAAAAAAGCTTTTGCTTTTTTCTTTTCTGTAGATGGGTAGAATAGCAGACTGAGTTATTATTTATTACAGGTGTTTGTACAGCACTAACATTTTATTCAGAACTTTACATTAGTTCCTCAAGGAACTTACAAGTTTCCTGTCTCACATCCATACATATGAGGTGGTATCAAAAAGTTTTGTAATACAACAACAGATGGCAGCACAATGTTGCACACACAGTCACAGGGAGCACCAACCGTCGTAGGTCAGTGCGCCAAAAAAATCATCCTGTGTACATTGGGAGCTGTGCAACTGGTGCTAATCTGACCACGTGCGTTACCACGTCTGCTATTTCCTTACGGGCAGCAAGTTAGAACAAAGAGCAAATGTGAAATTCTGCGTGAAGCTGGGCAAATCTGCCACAGAGACGTTTGACATGATTCGTCAAGTTTACGGTGATGCTGCAATGAGTCGTTCGAGGCATTTTGAGTGGCACGCGCCACAAGCGGAAGAACATTACTGGAAGATGATGAGAGATCAGGAAGACCTTCAACAAGCTCAACCCCCCAAAAATGCCCTCTTCCCAAACAGGAAGATCCAGCTCAAAGTTTGCTGTTTTGACATTACGGAGATCCAGCGATTTGCCCAGTTTCATGCAGAATTTCACATTTGCTTTTTCTTCTAACTTGCTGTTCATGATGAAATAGCAGACGTGGTAATGCATGTGGTTATAATAGCACCAACTGCACAGCTCGCGATGCACACAAGATCTTTTTGGCACACTGACTTACGAAGGTCGGTGCTCTCTGTGACTGTGTGTGCAGCCTTGTGCTACCATCTGTTGGCGTGTTACAAAACTAGTCTCAAAACTTTTTACTACCACCTAGGGCTAATTTAACCTACCAGCATGTCTTTGGAGTGCCGGAAGTAACCAACACAAGCACAGGGAGAACATGCAAACTGTACACAGACAGTATCCTGAATGAGAGTTGAACCAGGGGCCCCAGTGCTGCAAGACAGACTAATGCAGGCCATAGACGGGTTGAAAATCGTCCGATTTTGTCGGCCAAAAAAAAAATACGGTCGATTTTCGCACTGTTAGTGGGTTAATTGGTCAGCCATTTTTCGGGGTTTTGCCACTTTTTTTTTTTAATCAGTAAAGTTGGAAAAAAATCACCCGATTTTACCGATCGGACGATTTTCCCGGCAATGATGGGCAAATTGGCCGATCATTTTACTGATAAAAAATCTGCGCATGAGCCGTGACCTGCAAGAAGAAGAAAAAGAAAAAGAAGAAAAAAAGAAGAAAAAAAAGAAGAAAAAGAAGAATTCCAGTCTGCTATTATATTTGACATGAAAAAGTATTGCGGTTGCAACAATGTATCTATTTGTATCCATTTCGGATACAGATGTTTTTATTCGGACACAAATAGATACATTGTTGCAACCGCAATACTTTTTCATGTCAAATATAATAGCGGACTGGAATTCTTCTTCTTTTTTTCTTCTTCTTTTTCTTGAAAAAGTATTGCGGTTGCAACAATGTATCTATTTGTGTCCGAATAAAAACATCTGTATCCAAAATGGAAACAAATAGATACATTGTTGCAACCACAATACTTTTTCATGTCAAATATAATAGCGGAGCTCTCTGCAGGGACAGAAGTAATTAAACGCCGGCCGTAGACAGGACGAAAATCGGCCGTTTTTTTTACCGTTGGTGGTAACGTCGGCCTATTGAACAACCGATTTTTCATTTTTTTTTTTTTGTAAAACAGACGGTTTTTGACCTGTTTATGGCCTGCATAAGCCACTAGATTGCAATATTATTAGGAATATCTCTATATCATATCTGGAATCTGGTGTTGGGGCATTATCACCGACCATGTCAGAAGCTACGGAGTATGTGCCTTTTTGTCAGTAGTTTAGATGCCACCAGATTCCACCAGTATTTAGGGTAATAAAAGGTTTATTTAGGATCTGAAGCATGTCAATGTAAAGTGGACATTCTTTGTCAATACAGTAAAAAAAAAAAAAAATCACTGGATATGTGAAAGGCACGTTAACACATGAAATATAAATAAAAGATCATTTTAATGGGTGTACACACAACATGTATGTTTTATTAATGTTTCTAGTGCCACCAGTGATGAAAATGTCTCACCTTTAGTCTAGGTTCACACCTATGTGTTTTCTGCAGCGTTTTGCGTTTTGCAGAAACGCAGTACAGTCCATTTAACATGATTTCCTATGGGACAGGTTCACATCTCCGCGTTTTTACCCCGATGAGTTTTTTGGAAAAGGTCAGGGACTTTTTTAAAGGCAAAACATTGCGTTCTTTGTTCTATAGACTTCAACGGAGACACTGCAGAAAAGCATGTATTGTGTTTTTGCTGTGTTTTTGCTGCGTTTTGCATTTTAAATCTGCCTAGAAACAAGAAAAATGAAACACCCTCCCCACGCAAAATGCGTCAAAAAGGCAGAAAAAACGCAAAATGCAATGCAGAAACGGCTCAAACGCAACCTGAATACAGTAGCCTAAGGCTAAGTTCACACCTATGCAGTGTGCCTTTGATCCATTTCTGCAGTGCATTTTTGAACATGCATTTTTGACAAGCTTTTGATGTATTTTGCATTTTTTTTTGTTTTTGTTACTTGTTGCTGGGCAGATTAAAACACATCAAAAATGCGTAAAAAATGCATCAAAAATGCACTACATGCTTTTTTGCAGCATCTCCATGAGGGGCGGACTGACCATTTGGAAACTCGGGCACTGCCCAAGGGCCCGGGGTTAGTAGGGGGCCCCATGAGATGCCCTGGTACCTTTTTTATAGGCTTTATTGAGTTTGGGCAAGGACACAGGGGCCCCATGATCCCCTATTGCCCGGGGGCCCCATGAGTTGTCACTCCGTCCTTGGTCTCCATTGAAGTCTATAAAACCATAAATGCAATGTATGGCGTTTAAAAAAGTCTGTGTTTTCACCTGGTGCATTTTTGGAAGGGTTTGGGGACTTTTTTAAACACAAAACGTTGCATTTATGGTTTTGTAGACTTCATTGAAGATGCTGCAGAAAAGCATGTAGTGCATTTTTGATTCATTTTTTATGTGTTTTAATCTGCGCAAGTAAAAAAACAAAAAAAAATGCAAAACGCATCAAAAACGTGTGAAAAATGCACTGCAGAAATGGATCAAATGCACACAGCTTAGGTGTGAACTTAGCCTTTGGCTAGGTTCACGCCTACTGTATGCAGATCGCGTTTGAGCCTTTTCTGCATTGCTTTTTGCACTTGCATTTTTTCTGCATCCTTGACTCTCTTTGTGGGGGGGTTCATTTTTCTTGCTAGGCAGATTTAAAATGCAAAATGCATAAAAAATGCAACAAAAATGCAATACATGCTTTTCTGCAGCGTTTTCATTGAAGTCTATAGAATCAAAAACGCAACTTTGTGCGTTCAAAAAGGTCCCTAAACCTTTTCAAAAAACGCACCGGGTGAAACCACTCTGATATGAACCCGTCCCATAGGAAATCATGTTAAATGGACCATGGGATCTGTAGTCAGCTGGGTCGGAAGAGAGTATGCAAAATCCCCCAACCAGAAGTTTGGGGAAGCTGTACACCAGGGGCGGACTGACCATTTAGAAACTCGGGCACTGCCCGAGGGCCCGGGTAAGTAGGGGGCCCCATGGGATGCCCCTGGTACCTTTTTCATAGGCTTTATTGAGTTTGGGCAAGGGCACAGGGGCCCCATGATCCCCTATTGCCTGGGGGCCCCATGAGTTTTCAGTCCGCCCCTGCTGTACACACAGGAATTCCAGGCTGCAGTTGGAATAAATTATGAGTAAATGTTTTAGCACTTTTTTTTTAAAGAAATATGTTGGAGTTTTTTTTATAAAATATTAATTGGGTGAATGTCGCACACACTCATGCAGGCTGCACAATTTTTTGCACAAACATTATGTAAAAGATGAATTCCTATGATCATCAACTCCACCTAGTGGCCAATATTCTATATAGTTTTCTAAAATACCTGAAAGAGAGATTATACTGCATTTTGGCCACTAGATGCCACTCATGATCCTGAGAATGAATCTATTAGAGAAATTACAGCCAAAATGTGTGCAGCTTGCATGAATGTGTATGATGTTTGCCCAATGAATGTCTTATACGTAGACCACAAAGTGTTGTACTGAATTCATTAAAACAGATTTATTTCAGAAAAAAAAGCTGTTAGTAGTACTTTAATGACTTTTTTGGAATGTCTAAAGGGTTCTCAGACATAAGATTACTGTCACTCTATTGTCTAATATTTAATGGCACCACAGGGCTCCTACAGACATGACTGCCTGGTATTGGAGTGAGGATGATTTGTCTAGATTAGAATATTCCAGTCCATTGCTCCTGTTCTCCAGAGACATGTCTGGAGCCAATGGTGTCTACTCATAAATGGGCAAATGTGGCCCCTATGAGCATGCTTGTTTAACCACTTCCTGCCAGCTGTAGGCATATATGCGGCACTCAGTGGGTGGGCTTTAACGCTGAGCAGTCGCATATATGCGGCCCACTATAAACAATTGACTGTGCTGAGAGCACGCTCCCTGCACACTCCCAGCACGCTCCCTGCACGCTCCCAGCACACTCCCTGCACGCTCCCAGCACGCTCCCTGCTTGCTCCATGCACGCTCCCAGCACAGTAACCAGCAGGTACTGGAAAGCTTCCAATGCATACTTGCAATCGGGAGCTTTCCGATCATGTGACTGCAATCATAGCAGTCACATGACTGAAATGCTCACCTCCACCACCCGGCATTTAAAGCCTCTTAAAGGGCCAGGAGACAGTGGCAGGAAGGGGTTAAACCAAAAGAGCTCCAGTGTTTCCATTGTCCATCCAGCCTGTACCCAGCTCCTGTGTGCCTCTCTGGTCCCAGCGTTTCCCGGAGTCGTCAGTCATTCCAACCTTGTGTCCCCTGTGTGTTCTAGCCTGTGACCCCAAGCTTGCTTTTTTGATCCCAGTTTTCCATAGGCTGTACCCCAGGGGTGTATTTAGGTTATGTGCTGCCCTAGGCAACACAAAAATTAGGTGCCCCCCACAGATAGAGCCTGACATTGACCAACAACAACCCTGCCCAACCCCCTGAGAGAGCCTTCCACTAATACTCCCCGCCATGGCGAGAGAGAGAACTCACCTTCACAGCTACGGGCATCCCTTGGAACGCGAGTCGGGTTTTCCATACATCATTAAGCAGCCTGCAACCTCTCTCGGATCTCATCTGGTCCCCATGCCACATGTGTCCCTTCTTCCATCCCTTCTTCCGGGGGGGCACTGCTGCCCCCCTGAAAAATGCCGCCCTAGTCAGATGCCTTGTTTGCCTTGTTGTAAATACGCCCCTGCTGTGCCCTGCTCCAGTGATCCTGTGCACTCCTGCCAGCATCCAGCACTGTGTCTCCCTCCGCACTCCAGCCAGTTCTTGCTTCTCTGCACCATGGTGTTTCCCAGAGGGTTCCATCCATCCTCTTGTTATCAGCACCTGTGCCCTCCCAGTCTGTGCTTCTCCTCTATGCCTCTCTGTGTGTTCCTGTGCATACTGATTTACCTAGACCATGTTCACATGGGGCATACATCCGTGTGAGGCTCATGTTTTCAAGGATGCACTGGTGTTCTGTGCCTTCTCTTGCAGGCAGTCTCTTTCATGTCAATTAGGATGCAGCAGCTGTATGGACACAGCCAATGCTCTCAAGTTTACATATATGTAGGTGTGGGTAGGTGTGCATGTGTGTCCCCAAATGCAGCCAATGTGAGTTCAGGGACATGCACCTGCACCCACACAGTTGTCAAGTTGGGAGCAGTGCCTGTGTCTGGGCAGCCACTACATCCCAGTTGACTTGCATGGACCATCTTTTCATCTCGTTGCATGTAAAAATGGCCCTCACATGGCCATCTTCTCTGAGGAAGAAGGGATCTTTCTTCAAAACGCATCAGCTTCACCCTGAGATGGGATTTGCACATGTCTCCTATTCCAGTGTTTTCAATCATGGATTTTATATGCCTTATATATTGCCACTTTTGTGAGTATATATCTCAATTCAATAAATTTACTCTTTTATACTAAGGTAATGCGCAAGGTTGGTGCGCTTCTGTTTTTGTTTTCATTACAGTTTATGTTAGACTTCCTCAGCCTTGTGTTAGAGCTGCACAACCTTTGATCGGTTAATAGATGAACTTTCAAATATTGTCCCATCTGTCCATTTCTGATCTGGGTCCCTAGCGCAGGTGTTGTTTTTGTTTTACTGATATACTCAGGTGAGTCAGAGGGCTACAACCTGCAACATAACATCTTCTCCTCCAGCAGATCTGGAGAAGACCAGGTGGGCCCTCAGATTCTTCTCCTTGGTCCTTCTGAGGGCTCCCACCAAACGGGCGTGTCAAACACTCTTCGCCTACTTTGTGGTTTTTGCCACCATCTGCCCAGCTGCTACAACCAAGTCCTTGCCATCCACTCCCTAGACCAGTGTTTTTCAACCTTTTTTGTGCAAAGGCACACTTTTTTCATGAAAAAAATCACGAGGCACAACACCATTAGAAAATGTTAAAAAAATTTACCTCTGTGCCTATATTGACTATATATAAAGTAATTCTCTTGAATAGGAATCAAACACAAAGAAATTATTTTATAATTACTTTATTATGAAATAATAAAGTATTTTATAATTGGACGCCGGGGCCGGACCAAGAGTAGATGAATGATGTGTATGTGTCATCCATAGTAAGTATAGTAATATTCCCCCATAGTAAGCATAGTAATTATCCCCCATATAGTAATTCATCCCCCATAGTAATTCATCCCCCATATAGTAATTCATCCCCCATAGTAATTAATCCCCCATATAGTAATTCATCCCCCATAGTAATTCATCCCCCATAGTAATTAATCCCCCATATAGTAATTCATCCCCCATAGTAATTCATCCCCCATATAGTAATTCATCCCCCATAGTAATTAATCCCCCATAGTAATTCATCCCCCATATAGTAATTCATCCCCCATAGTAATTCATCCCCCATAGTAATTCACCCCCCATATAGTAATTCATCCCCCCTATAGTAATTCATCCCCCATATAGTAATTCATCCCCCATATAGTAATTCATCCCCCATAGTAATTCATCCCCCTTATAGTAATTAATCCCCCATATAGTAATTCATCCCCCATAGTAATTCATCCCCCATATAGTAATTAATCCCCCATAGTAATTCATCCCCCATAGTAATTCATCCCCCGTATAGTAATTCATCCCCCATATAGTAATTCATCCCCCATAGTAATTCATCCCCCATAGTAATTCATCCCCCATATAGTAATTCATCCCCCATAGTAATTCATCCCCCATATAGTAATTCATCCCCCATATAGTAATTCATCCCCCATAGTAATTCATCCCCCCTATAGTAATTAATCCCCCATATAGTAATTCATCCCTCATAGTAATTCATCCCCAATATAGTAATTCATCCCCCATAGTAATTCATCCCCCATATTAATTCATCCCCCATATTAAGTCCCCAAGCCCCCCCTGTGTCAATTCACTTACCTTTGCTCCGCGCGTTCCTCTCGGCGTTCCGGTGTAGCATGAAAATCTGTCTCCTATGAGGATCTGTCCCCCTCGACGTATCTGCGCATGTGCCAGTTTCAGGCATTAGCAGCCGATCGGCGATCTCCGGCACATGCGCAGATACGTTGAGGGGGACAGATCATCCTGACAGTATCACGCTCCGTGGGCCGGATTAAAAGGTCCGCCGGGCCGTAGTTTGCCCATTGCTGTTCTAATGATTGGTCTATTTGTGAGCCAAGGCCACATGTTACGGATGAAATTGCAATTTTTCCCACGGCACACCAGACAATATCTCACGGCACACTAGTGTGCCGCGGCACAGTGGTTGAAAAACGCTGCCCTAGACCATGGGTGTCAAACTGGCGGCCCTCCAGCTGTTATTATTATTATTATACAGGATTTATATAGCACCAACAGTTTGCTCAGCTGTTTCCAATATAACAGGAGACAATACAGCAACAATACAGTTCAATACAAGAGGGTTGGGAGGGCCCTGCTCCTTGGAGCTTACAATCTAAGAGGGAGGGGCTAGTGGTACAAAAGGTAGTAACTGTGGGGGATGGACTGGTAGGAGGAGTAGAAGATTCCATTATTAGCTGAGGGCAGGATAGGCTTCCCTGAAGAGATAGGTTTTCAGAGATTGCCTAACAGTGAGCAGAGTAGACAATAGTTTGATAAATTGGGCTAGAGAGTTCCAGAGGATGGGGGAAGCTCTGGAGAAGTCCCGGAGACGAGCAGGGGAAGAGGAGACAAGGAAGCTAGTTGCCAAACTACAAGTCCCATGCGGCATTTCAAGATTTTGTTTTTTTTTAAGTCCGTGAACGTGCGAAAAACAAAAAAATGTAAGTGAACAAAAAACGTGCTAGTGCAAAACCAACACAAAAAAGTGCACTTAGGGGCGTGCTTTGTCCACCCCCCGAAGGGGTAGGATCTCTACCCTGATCCCCCAGGGCACAAAGCTCCTGACAGGGATTAAGGTTCCCGTGTGGTCCTCCTAGCCAAAAGGCCTGGTGGACCCCTTTCCTTGTGGCTAGCCAAAGCCAGCCACCAAGAACTAGGTAAGGGGGCTCTCCCGAAGAGCAAACCCCCTAGGGACAGGGGAGGAAGGAACCAAAAGGCCACACATCCTCCCCCTAGACTTCAGGGTAGGCCCGAGGACCCACACCCTGAGAAAAGAGAACACACACATAAGTGAAAGTGAACAAACGTGGGAGAAAAAATAAGTTAAAAAAATAAAAAAGTGGCCGTGCAATTGTGCACTGGCTAGGCCCTGAGGCCTGTAGCATATAAATTGCCCTGGACTTAGCCAAAAGGCCTAGCCCTAAAAGTCACAGTGCAGAAAACGTGTTTTGGATCAGTGACCATGTGCACGTTTCACACTTGGGATCCCATCCCCATGTGCTACTAAGAGCACCCCTGAGGCGACCACTAAGGGGGCACTGTTCCGCGGACTCACTGCCTCCCCGGCCCCTGGCCAGACAAGGTAGATCCATTCAAACCAGGAGGAACTGGGCCCCTCTGGTTTTCCAGGGGGAATTACTCCTGGGCCCCAACTGCCTGTGGGCGCCTCGGTTTCTGTTCCAGCCTGTACTAACCATCAGGACCCCCATCCTACCAGCAGGGGTACTATACAACCAATCATCCCCGCAAGCAGGAATGATGGTGGAGCACCCCTACTGGACACTGATAAGAACAGATACTACACTTGATCTTAGCCAAAAGGCCGGAGGCATTTCAAGATTGACCGTTATGAGCATGACTCCCAAAGGCAGATGCATGATGGGACTTGTAGTTTCACAACAGCTGGAGGGCCGCCAGTTTGACACCCCTACCCTAGAGGGAGCAGATTCTCAACCCGTAACAGGCATCCCTTCTCTCTCTTACTAGTAGGCTAAATCAGCCTTTCTCAACCAGGGTGCCTTGAGGTTTCTTCAGGGATGCCTTGGCAAAATGTCTAAAAATTGCTCAAAACTTCTATACAAGCCAGCGGGTGGAGCAAGCCTGCCTTTTAGTTACACAAAGCCACAGGTTTTCATTGTGCACCATTACCACCTTCTAGCCGTTGGCGTCCTGGCAACCAATGGCATCACCAGTTGGTAAGGAGGATGTCAGCCGCCTGCACAGCATCCTTGTTTGACTCTCCCCTGACTCATCCTCAGTGATGGAGGAAAAACTGAGGGAGAAGAGAAACAATGGAATACTACTCTGTACCAGTGTGCAGAAGTGTATTTGCTTTGGAAGAAAAAATCACCTCTAATGTTGGGTGTCCTACATGTGTGGATGTTGCTGCGTTATATAAAACTATTAGAATGGTTTTTCGCATTTTAGAATGGGGCGCCTCAAGACTGCCCATAATTTTAAAGGGTGCCTCGGGACTGTCTATAATTGTAAAGGGTGCCTCGGGACTGTCTATAATTGTAAAGGGTGCCTCGGGACTGTCCATAATTGTAAAGGGTGCCTTGGGACTGCCCATAATTTTAAAGGGTGCCTCGGGACTGTCCATAATTTTAAAGGGTGCCTCGGGACTGTCCATAATTGTAAAGGGTGCCTCGGGACTGCCCATAATTGTAACGGGTGCCTCGGGACTGTCCATAATTGTAAAGGGTGCCTTGGGACTGCCCATAATTTTAAAGGGTGCCTTGGCTGAAAAAAGGTTGAGAAACACTGGGCTAGATCATGATATTCTTGATATTTCTGAAAATAAATTGAGAAAAACACGCAGAAGCTGGTGTTCTGATAAAAGGGACCACAGATTGACAAACACATCAAACTTTGCAGTTGCCATGGAAGCAATGAAATGACAAAAATTGATAACATAAACCTGTCTAATTAGTTTAAAGCTTTGAGAAGCCAACATCACCGAAGGAAGATGACTGCTGTTCATCCTGGGGGATCCGGGAGGTGCGACGCTGATTAATTCCAATTCTAGCCGGGAACAGCGGGAGAAAACGTATCGGTAAACAGGAAACAACACCCGCTTATAATGGAGGGGAGGAAAGGTGTTCGGTGGGTGTCATGCAAGCGTCTGATGAATGAAAGTGGAGGAGAAGGGCACAAGTGAAAAGGCCACATCCAACAAGACAGAACACTTTAATGCCCGATTAGACAGCAGAGGAGGATAACTGTACATATTAGAAAACCAGCAATTACAGAGAGGGATGGGAACATGGATTTATAGTGGAAAGATATTTTTGTTAAATGCTTAGCTGTAAAGAACGTAATGTGTTCTCACAAGACAAATATATCTTTACTTACAGCATACGTGTGCTTACAAAGCATCCTTGTGACGGGAGTCCATTTGGGTGGGGGGCCCATTGAACACAGCTCACTTTGGAGGGGTGGGGAGACCTCTGCCTCAGCTCCCCATATCCCTCTTATGTGTAAGTCACCCTGTGCTGTTAGGGGTACAGGGTGATCTGTCCTAATATTGTGTAGACCTGTCTAGGAGATAGGTGGGGTGGGGGTTTTGGATTGCTTGGTGTTGTGTGGCTGCATCCCATTGTTCTATTGTTTATCTGGTTTGGGAGCAAACTATTAAGGGATGTATGTGTTTATGTGTATTAGCTTAGTGGGGGGGGGGGGAGTCTCCAGCAGCCCTCCCTCCTGATAGGACTGTCTGCTGGAGTTTGAATAACTGTGTATATCTTGTTACTAAATGTAGATTGCCCCGCCCTGTGTCAGGGGATTATCCCCTGAGTGTTGTATCTGTGTTCAGGGTCCGGGGAGACTGGATATAGTGAATGCAGAGTCCTGGGAGACTGGATATAGTGAATGCAGGGTCCTGGGAGACCAGATATAGTGAATGCAGGGTCCAGGGAGACAGGATATAGTGAATGCAGGGTCCTGGGAGACCAGATATAGTGAATGCAGGGTCCGGGAGACCAGATATAGTGAATGCAGGGTCTGGGGAGACCGGATATAGTGAATACAGGGTCCGGGGAGACCGGATATAGTGAATGCAGGGTCTGGGGAGACCTGATATAATGAATATAGGGTCCTGGGAGACTAGATATAGTGAATGCAGGTTCCTGGGAGACCAGATATAGTGAATGCAGGGTCTGGGGAGACTAGCTATAGTGAATGCAGGGTCCTGAGAGACCGGATATAGTGAATGCAGGGTCCGGGGAGACCAGATATAATGAATGCAGGGTCCGGGGAGACCAAATATAGTGAAATCAGGGTCCGAGGACATCGGATATAGTGAATGCAGGGTCCAGGGAGACCAGATATAGTGAATGCAGGGTCCTGGGAGACCGTATATAGTGAACGCAGGGTCCGGGGAGACCAGATATAGTGAATGCAGGGTCCGGGGAGACCGGATGTAGTGAATGCAGGGTCCGGGGAGACCATATATAGTGAATGCAGGGTCCTGGGAGACCGGATATAGTGAATACAGGGTCCTGGGAGACCATATATAGTGAATGCAGGGTCCTGGGAGACCAGATATAGTGAATGCGGAGTCCTAGGTTTAGTAACACTTTAAGACAGGCAGATACTATTGTGTTGGCTCTTTTGTTAGCCCACATTGCTCTGAGAATCCTTTATGTATTAACTGTTTCTTTGTAAAGCACAGATGGTATGCTTCTAGTACAAACAAATGTAAAACATCCATTTAAAACCATATAAACTAAAGACAGTCTATACAAAAAGAGAATGAAAAGGGTCCTCAAACCATTACAGTTTGTCATATACTGTATACACAGGTTGTTGTAAAGGTTAATGGCGTTTTTCAATCCTCATAGGATTATTTCAGCATTCAGGTAAACGATTATTTTTGTTGCAACCACAACTAACAGCTTTAAATAGAACTGAATGGCTCAGGTTTGGCGCCTAAATAAGATATTTTTGGTGTCGGGGACACACAGCAAGCAAGGTCAGAGGAGTAGACTCAGCATCTCCAGCTGGTCTCCTTCATGATATAAGATCAATGTGCTAAAGGAGGCCAACACATGAGGGTGTGCTCAGACGTGTCCTCTCAGACATGGATGCCTATGTCCAACAACGGGGCCAAAAACCATCAACAAGCCTATATAGTGGTACAGAAAGTAATGAGGATGTGGAAAACACAATGACCCATAGCAAGCATTCATAAATCGACTTTTTATTGAAGTGAATAGAAAACAGAAAAGTAGAATGACAGCAGAAAACCCACACACACCCTATATATATAAATATATATATATATATATATATATATATATATATATATATATATATATATATATAATTTTTTTTTTTAATCCTTACAATAGTAATGAATTTAAATGAATCCAAAATAATACCCACTTATTTATCGCAAAGTGCAAACACTACAATTACACCTGAATACTGAGGTTTTAGTTTAGAAAAAACAACCCATACATTAACATCATTTGTCTTAAAACAAAAACACAACAACAGAGCTTCCACCAGCCAAGGGGGCAAAGTTCCACTGACCACCAGCAGAAGGGGGCAAAGGTCCACTGACCACCAGCACAAGGAGGCAAAAGTCCACTGATCACCAGCACAAGGGGGCAAAGGTCCACTGACCTCCAGCACAAGGGGGGAAAGTTCCACTGACCACCAGCAAAAGTGGGCAAAGGTACACTGACCACCAGCACAAGGGGGGGGAAAGTTCCACTGACCACCAGCACAAGGGGGAAAAGTCCCACTGATCACCAGCACAAGGGGGCAAATTTCCACTGACCACCAGCACAAGGTGCAAAGTTCCACTGATCACCAGCACAAGGGGGCAAAGTTCTACTGACCTCCAGCACAAGGGGGCAAAGTTCCACTGACCACCAGCACAAGGGGGCAAAGTTCTACTGATCACCAGCACAAGGGTGCAAAGTTCCATTGACCACCATCACAAGGGCGCAAAGTTCCACTGACCACCAACACAGGGGTGCAAAGTTCCACTGATCACCAGCACAAGGGGGCAAAGGTCCACTAACCACCAGCACAAGGTGGCAAAGTTCTACTGGCCACAAGCACAAGTGGGTAAAGTTCCACTGACCACCAGCACAAGGGGGCAAAGTTCCACTGACCACCAGAACAAGGGGGCAAAGTTCCACTGACCACCAGCACAAGGGGGCAAAGTTCCACTGACCACCAGCACAAGGGGGCAAAGTGATCACCAGCAAATGCTAAAATTTTGTGTTAATAAAAATGAATCTATTAAAACTCACAGCCAGTCCAATATATATATATATCCTTGGCAGTGCACTGACCGGCCATGCGAAAGCTCGGACAAGTCGTGGCTAATGAGTCGTGGCTCGTGACATCATCGCCTGGTGCCACTACTCCTATCCAAGCGAGTGCATGGCCCCTATGTGCGCTATTATCCGATGCTCAGCTGCTCGCGTGCCAACAGAGAGGGCTCTGAGTGCCCGCTGCGGCACGCGTGCCATAGGTTCGCCACCACTGGTCTAGGGGTTTCTGACCATTACAATCAGTAAACAGATTTGGAGAATATTCACTCTGCAATACTAATAAATAGCAGCTTTTCCTGGGACCGAACCTCAATCCTGGAGACTTCCTCTGGTTATCAGACAGAATTGGCAGCTGTGGCTTACTTTAAGCTCTCCCACTCACAACAGACAATAAACACTAAAGACGTCCCCAAGAATAGTGATTATAGTAAGATGGAAGCCAGCCCAGGCATGTAGTCCATAGACACGATTCAGAAGAAATGGAAGTTAATCCGTTCTATAAGCCACACTATGACAACCCTGCATCCCGCGGTCTATGTAATATCTGTCTAACCACTTCATGTCCGGACACTTTCACCCCCTTCCTGCCCAGGCCAATTTTCAGCTTTCAGCGCTGTCACACTTTGAATGACAATTGTACGGTCATGCAACACTGTACCCATATGAATTTTTTAGCATTTTTTTAAGACAGATAAAACTTTATTTTGGTGGTGTTTATTCACAACTGGGAATTTTATTTTTCTTGCTATATAAATGAAAAAGTCCAAAAATTTTGAAAAAAAGTGTTTTTCTTATAAAATTTTGCAAATATATAATCTTTCTTCATAAATCTTGGCCAAAATGTATTGTTATCTTTTTAGTAAAAAAAATAACCCAAATTAGTTTATAACCAAAAATTATAATTTTTTAAAAATCATTTTTATACATTTTTATTTTATTTTTTAATATTATTATTTATGTTTCTTTTTTTAAACATACCATCACCCTACAGTACAGTGTCACCATAGTGGTATGGGTTTTGAGGGGAACCCCCACGCCAAAATCTATAAAAAATGGCATGGGGGTCTCCCCCAAGATCCATACCAGACCCTTATCCGAGCATGCAGGAAAGGGGGGGACAAGCTAGGGCCCCCCCTCCTGAACCATACCAGGCCACATGCCCTCAACATGGGGGGGTGCTTTCGGGGGGTTCCCCCCAAAGCACCTTGTCCCCATGTTGATGGGGACAAGGGCCTCTTGCTCACAATCCTGGCCTGTGGTTGTGGGGGCCTGCACCATATTGGAATATGGAAGCCCCCTTTAGCAAGCGGGCCCCCCAAGATCCATACCAGACCCTTATCCGAGCATGCAGGAAAGGGGGGGGACTAGGGCCCCCCCCCCTCCTGAACCATACCAGGCCACATGCCCTCAACATGGGGGGGGTGCTTTCGGGGGGGTTCCCCCCAAAGCACCTTGTCCCCATGTTGATGGGGACAAGGGCCTCTTGCTCACAATCCTGGCCTGTGGTTGTGGGGGCCGGCACCATATTGGAATATGGAAGCCCCCTTTAGCAAGCGGGCCCCCAGATCTTGCCCCCCCTTTTTTAAAAATTTGGCATGGGGTTCCCCTCAAAATCCATCAGACCCGAAGAACTTGGTATGGTTGGAGGGGGGGACCCCACTCCGTTTTGTAAATTATTTTTTTAATGGCCAGCAATTCTTTCTTTTACATTCAGCTGTCAATAGGGAACCTTGCTGACAGCTGAAACATTAACACGTGGTTTTCACTACTAAAATACCGCAAGAATTGATAAAATAACTCATGCAGTATTTTAGTAGCATTTTTTGGTGCATTAAAACGTTTTTTTTTTAAATGCTGAGCGGTATCCTACCACATACTCAGATGCAGTAAGATACCGCTTAGTAAATTATGCCCAGTGAGCCTCTCACCGGCCCCTCTACTGACCCCGGGCCCTTGGGCTCTACATACCCCTACTGAGTCAGAGATATAGTTCTGCAATAAGCAAAATTCAAGCTCCCTGCTGAATGGAGAGTTCTAGTTCTGAATCTGCACTGGAGTGTGTCAGACCTCTGCAGAGGGACCTCTGCTTCCACACAAACATCAATGGTCTTTTTCAGCAAAATCCCAGCAAGGGGCAGACTTTTCTCTTTTACTCAGGCTTTGACCATTTTCTAGAGGAAACCAGAGACTTTGCATACATTTTATTCTAATGCACCTGGAATGCATGTGAATATAATATTAGCTGATTTAAACTAAAATTAAGCATGACTTTAAAGGGACACTCTAGTCAAGAAATGAAAATATTTTCAGTCATTGATGATGACCCACCTATGTCATTCTTTTGTTATAATGTGCATGTATGTAAAATAATCTTTATGTGTTCACAGGTTATTTTACATACATGCACATTTTAAACTATCATCACTTTCTACTCTATGATCTAATATGATCTACTTTCTTCAACTTTATTTAGAGGGTGTGTTTTTTTGGGGGGTGTATTTAACTTTTTTGTTTAATTTAGGACCCAATCACACTTTAGTGCTTCATTATGGAGCATTAAGAAATATGTCATGCCTTAACCCGCAGTGCTTTAAGGCAGCCCATTCAAATGCACAGGCTACCAATGCATTACAACGCAGCCAAAAATAGATATGACCTGTTTTTTTCAAGGGAGAGCACCACAATGCATGGCATAAGCAATTTGGGGGGGCTGCAGTGAGGGTGCAATGCCAGCTATTGTACTACTGGGTTGGAATGCTGCTCAAAGTGGGTGTATTTGAATATTTGTGTATTGGCACATTAAGGGCCCAGCCCTGGGAAACTTGAAAATGATCCCTTATGCTCAGGTTGGGCCTACGCTGTAAGAGTTCATTTTTGATTTAGGTCTATGGGACTTGTTATAGCAGATTAACTTTCCTGTTTGTGCTGCTAGTGTCTTCTCCCCTACGCTCCAGCAGTTTAAGGTCCCGATGCCATCAAGACCAAAGCAGGGACCATAGCCTTGCACTGGACTTGAAGATGCAAAGGAAAAACCCACCAGTGGAGCATGCGGGAGCACAATCTGCCGTAGCAGAGGATCAGGTAAGTAAAAGTGCTTCTCCTCTCCCCTAAACTAAATAAGCTGCTAACCCTTGCAGTGTAGGCACAGCCCCACCATGAGGGATCATTTTGGGATTTCCCATAGTTTGGCTTTATATCATTTACTTAACCTTTTTTATGCTGTTTTTTTTCTGTGAAAAGTAACAGAAAATAATGAGGATAATATGGACCTGATTTTTGGCTTCAGTAACCCTCAGAATCATTTAAAGCCCAGAACACGTTTAGAAACCACCAAAGACCACCTTCATTTTGTCATTCCTATGTTGACTTCAATGTGTTTTCCTAAAATTGAAAAGGTTTACAGAAATCTCCCAATTTTTGCCAAACTTGTGGGGAAATAAAAAATTCTCAGTTTTATTATCCAGCATATTTGCACAGCAAAAGTATCTATTTTGAGCGGAGTGATTCTTTAACGATAACACGCGGCATACTATGAGTATGTGTTACAAACTCATTATATGTGTGAAGAACATGCCGATGAGTCATATTAATGAGTGTTTTTCTGACTGCTATTATTACTGTGCAGATTGTGAAGATGTAATAAGATTTGACTTCTGTTATCAGAAGGATGGTAGGGAGGAGATGAATTAACACTGGGAATGGAGGAATGGGTATTGATGAAGATAGACAAGTCTGTTATATCCCTGAGGCCACTGGCAAGCTCTTAGAGGAGCATAAATTGACATTCTTGGCAAAAACTGAGCCCAATAGGAGCACAGATTGTGATAATAGGGTAAGGATTGGACCAATCAGGACCTAGATCTAGATCTGCTGTGCATGACAATGGGTCTTCTTGCTGAACTACCTGAGTTGCTGGACAGTGCCCTGCCTTGGGCAAGCTTACCTTCTTGTCTGGTCTCTGGTGAACCTTGGATCTCCTTGCTCCTCGGACATCCTATTTAAGACATGCCTTTGCACTTCATATTTGCCAGTTTCTTGTTCTTTTCTCCAGGCCGATTTTTTGTTTCATACATTCCTGCTGTCATTTGCATCTTCATTACCACTAATTACCAACCTTTGGCTTCTTCCTCAGCTACACTTCTGCTTGATCCCAAACTGAAACTATTCGTCATCAACCTTTGGCTTGTTCCTCCACTATGGTTCCACTTGATCCCAACCCGCAACTATTTGTTACTGACCTTTGGCTTGCTTCTCGACTATGGTTCCACTTGATCCCAACCTGCAACCACTTGTTACCAACCCCTGGCTTGTTACAGACTATGCTTCTGCTTGATCACTATCTGCTAAATCTGTTACTGCACCCCAGTTTGCTCACCTCCTGGTGGGGTGATTCTGGGAACCCTGGCACTAGCAAATAGCAAAATCCATCTCCACCATCAGGAGCTCTAATGAAGACCGGTTAGTGCTTAGATCCTGCATCTTGGGTGAGCCGGCCTCACCCGTCAGATGAATCTGCTTCTGTATTAATCTTGCTGATTTCTGTGCGGACCTTTCCACTGCTATAGCCACTGGCCTCCACTGTTCGTGGTTCCTTCCTATAGGAAAGAGGGATCATGGGGCCCCTGTGTCCTTGCCCAAACTCAAAAAAGCCTATGAAAAAGGTACCAGGGGCATCTCATGGGGCCCCCTGCTGACCCTGGGCCCTCGGACAGTGCCCGAGTTTCCAAATCGTCAGTCCGCCCCTGGGTAAAAGTGTCCGGACTGGAAGTGGTTAAGTGCAATGGGTTAGGTGTCCTCAAACGTTTGCCCATATAGTGAATAGTAAGGATGCAACACCTGGAGCCACCAATGGCAAACCCAACTGTGGCTACGGGCTAATAAATCCACACAGGTATGTGCAGGCATGTACCAATAATATTGAGTTAATAAGTCATTAAGGTAATAATAAGCCTCAAGCCGAGTGTTGATGGGTTGCTATGTCCTACAGCTCCCTGAGCCTTGTTTTCCACCTTATTAAACAAAGGGCCATAATTGCTTTGCTGACATCAGAGGAAAGCCACTGAAGCGTTACCCTTCCACCGCTTAACGGTAGTCGCTACAGACAACTTCTGCCAATATAATGACTTTGTCCTGCTAATTAACGCTGCTAGGATTCCCTAGTGTAGGACTGCAGAACACATGGCAAAAAAAAAAAAAAAATCTGTCTCATAAAATCTCCTTATTTGTGCAGCCCCCCGAAAATGACAAGTATGTCAATAGCGACAAGCCTATGATCGCAGGAGCAGGCAGCAATCATACCGCAGTCCTAATCAGCGTACAGCCTGACACTGCTGAGACATAGCCTTCTATTAAGCAAATATCAAATTAAACCCAGATGCCTGTCTCCTGGGGTAGACAGAGGGGGGGGAGCAGGCACTCACAGAGGATAAATAGACGTTTTATTTTTTATGTGCTATGGGAACAAAATGTTGATTTATGAAGATGCATGAAAAATGCTCATTCATTCTGACACAGGAAAATATTCAGGTTGAAAGGCAGACAGTGACGGAGAGATCTCGGGAAGGGACAGCGGATTTTTTTTTTCTTTTTCCAAAAAAGGGGATAACGACGCAAGGAATGCGCTATTTTTGGAGCTCGTTGTCTGAGGTCTGCAGCCATCGATGAGCGACGACCAGATTGTTAAACATGATATCGTTTGTCAGGCTGAACAAGGTGCTATGTGTACATGTTGGCATATCAAATATGTTCTAGCCATGGAATTTTATTTCTGCACGTTAATTAAAGGCAAACTCTGCCCAAATAACATTTAGTTTTGCTAAAGCACTGTGTGTCATAATTGGTAATTTCTTACTGTCATCCAATTTTTTTTCATCCAATGTTGCATCTCAGTGCTGCTGATCTCCTGAAACCTTTTTGCAGCCACTTCCTGCCTACCTGGACTCCATGGCATTTGTCAGGGTGAGTTTTCTGATGGTGACAACTGTGGTTCAGTGGCACAACTGCTTATAGTCTCCACTGGCAGGGTGACAATGTAGGGGCACAGTTGGGAGACAGGGTAAGAGCGTTGTCACCCTGTAGCAGGAAGTGCCCGAGATGGGCCTTCATGGCAGGATCGCCAGTGTTATTTTAATGGAAGCTGCAGAGGTAGAAATGTTGAAAATCACATTAAAAATCACATCAATTTAGGCCTCTTTCACAAGGGCAAACAGATCGGGTGTGCTTGTCTGTTTTTTAGGTGGACCCGATCGTACCATCCATTGCCCTCTATGGACCGGCGGATATTATTATTATTCAGGATTTATATAGCGCCAACAGTTTGCTCAGCGCTTTACAATATAAAGGGAGACAATACAGCAACAATCAGGGGCGGACTGACCATTTGGAAACTCGGGCACTGCCCGAGGGCCCGGGGTCAGTAGGGGGCCCCATGAGATGCCCCTGGTACCTTTTTCATAGGATTTTTTGAGTTTGGGCAAGGACACAGGGGCCCCATGATCCCCTATTGCCCGGGGGCCCCATGAGTTGTCAGTCCGCCCCTGGCAACAATACAGTTCAATACAAGAGGGTTAGGAGGGCTCCGCTCCTCGGAGCTTACAATCTAGGAGGGAGGGGCTAGTGGTACAAAAGGTAGTTGACACGGTAGCAGCAGTAGGACCTCAGTGGCCACTCAGCTCCAGAGTGTGCACAACAGCATAAAGTACCACAACCATATGTTCACATTCCTGTTCAGTACAGGGCTCTGTTAATGTCATGCACACTCAGGAGTCCACAGACTCCGTGAGGTCAGACAGTTGACACGCCTGCATCTAATCCGATCAGACAGACGAGGATCCATTCACCATCTGTCTAGCCAATCGGATGATAGTTGAATGTAAATGGACAGATGGTCCCATAGAGGAAGGCGGGCTGTGTACGTGTCCTCTCTGCATAAGCGGAGCGGACATGGATCTGTCATTCTCCTGCACAGCAGGGATCAGTGGATAGATCCTGCGCTGAGCAGGCAGATTCGCTGGCGAGTCTTCCCGTGTGATAGAGGCCTTATAGGGAATTTTAGTGATTGGGTTTATGTATACTATAATCCAGGGGCGGACTGACAACTCATGGGGCCCCCGGGCAATGGGGGATCACGGGGCCCCTGTGTCCTTGCCCAAACCCAAAAAAGCCTATGAAAAAGGTACCAGGGGCATCTCATGGGGCCCCCTACTGACCCCGGGCCCTCGGGCAGTGCCTGAGTTTCCAAATGGTCAGTCCACCCCTGCTATAATCTCTGGAACATGTAGTACAACACCCAGCATGTCAGTACAAGTGGGGCTACATGATATATTTTAATTGTAGGTGGAACCTTGTGGGCTGAACCATCTGGCCTCTTAACTCTCTTAATTAAGGTAAACCTATCAAGAGGACAAATATGGTCAGAAGCTTTGCTGACCTCCTTCTGGAAAATGATAGTTTCCTGGCTGTTAAAATCCCACCCACTGGCTTCAGTGGGTCAGAAACGTCAGAAGTAGGGATGCACCAAAATTTCGGTGGTCGAAAACACCCCTTTCAGTCGTCGGCCGATATAAAAACAAGCACCGATACAGGTGCCAAAAAAACCTCGCCCCCCCTCCAACGGCCACCACTCGGTAGTTCTCAGACTTACCTAAGAAACCATCGAACGATCCGGGCGCTAGTTATAGAGATGAGTGAAGGAAAGATGGCCTCCACTCATCTCTATGCCCTTGGAGGACCAGTGCGATGTCACTTCCAGTTCCGGCCATTTGTTTTTCTTTTTTAAAGCACTAGATCAATACTTTTTTTGATTCAGTGCTTTACATTGCAGAGGAGAGATGTGGGGTCTTATTGACCCCATATCTCTCCATAAAGAGGACTTATCACTAATTATTTCTATCACAAGGGCAGGGGCAGACTGACCATTTGGATACTTGGGCACTGCCTGAGGGCCCAGGGTCAGTAGGGGGCCCCATGGGATGCCCCTGGTACCTTTTTCATAGGCTTTTTTGAGTTTGGGCAAGGACACAGGGGCCCCATGATCCCCTATTGCCGGGGGCCCCATGAGTTGTCAGTCCGCCTCTACAAGGGATACATGCATTTCTTGGGATAAGTATAAAAGTGAATACAAATTTTTTTAAAGGGACAGTGATAAAAAAAATGAAATAAATTAAAAAAAAGTTTAAAGTGCCCCCGTCCCCCTTGTGCTCACAAGTAGTGGTGAACGCATACGTAGGCCATGCCCATATATGTAAATGGTGTTCAAACCACACAAGTGAGGTATCGCCACGAACGTCAGAGCAAGAGCAATAATCCTCACACTAGACTTCTTCTGTAACTTTACACTGTTAACCTGTAGACATTTTTAAAGCATCACCCATGAAGATTTTTAAGTACTGCAGTTTCACGCCGTTCCACGAGCATGCACAATTTTAAAGCGTGACATGTTGGGTATCTATTTACTCGCCGTAACATCCTCTGTCATATTTTACCAAAAAATTGGGTATATATTTTTTTTTTCATCAAAATGTATTTTTTTCCCAAAAATATATATTCATTTTTAAAAACTGCGCATTTCGGTTTCAGTTTTCGGCCAAGTGCATTTTGAATTTTCGTCACCAGAATTTTCATTTCGGTGCACCACTAGTCAGAAGTCTATCTTTCATAGGATCAGTGGCATAAAGGGGTCTATGTATAAAATGTTTGTTGTTCGGATGTGAAAACATTCACACGTTTAGAACAAAGCTTACTGTATTTCACTAGGTTTTGAAGTCAGGATCAGGATAAATCATTAAGTCTACTCCTTTAGAAAAAATCCATATCAGCAGATCCTGTAATTATGTCTCCGTGGATTTAAGCTTTATTCCAGGCAGTTGCCGAAAAACACTGGTTAATTCAGTTATGTACTCATTAAAAAAATATAAATAAAAAATAATAAAAAATAAATAAATAAATGTATTTTGAATACAACTAGAATTTAACCAAGTAATAGCTTCCTATAATCCTCAGCGTAACAAAACTCAGACTGGGAGAGGGAGGAGCTAATCACGTGCACTGCGTTATAAGGATAAAGATGACAAAGAGAGCAGAAGGATGAGCTCATTAGTCTGCCCTGCTGCTCCTTCACTCTCCAGTCACAACAACAGAGATCGGGGTGACCTATCTGTGTTGCTGAATTTCACTACCAAAAAGTCATGTTGTAAATATCCAGATTGGAAAGGCAGAATTACAATACTGATTGGTATGGCTGCTAAATATACATATTTCAAATGTGTACAGTATCTGTATTGTATATTGCATGCAGACTTATTCTGTGAAAATTAACTAGCAATTCCTCATTTTTTTGAGGGATTTTATACATATAAAATGTATAAAGCTTTAGCTGACAACAAAATGGGGCAATATTGAACATTCTCAAGGTATTTTGTCTTCTGATCCCAATGTCCTTAGGTTATATTAGAATGTCATTTTCTCTTCTGGTCAAATGTTCTTAGGCTATGGTGGAAAGGTATTTTCTCTTCTGGTTGAAAGGTCTTAAGCTACTGTTTAAGGCTACTCTGGTTGAATCTATTTAAGCTATTGTTTTAGGCTACTTTCTCTCCTGGTTGAGCGTTCTAAGACTAATGTTTTAGGCTGTTTTGGTTGAATGTTTTTAGTCTATAGTTGTAGGCTATTTTCTCTTCTGGTTGAATGTTCTAAGATCAATGTTTAGGCTATTTTTGGTCAAATGTGTTTAGGCTACTGTTTTAGGCTATTTTCTGTTCTGGTTGATTATTCTTAGTCTATTGCTTTAGGTATACTTCCCAACTGTCCCTCATTGGAAGGGATTGTCCTTTTTCAGAAACCAAAGTCCTCTGTTTATTTTTCCTTCTCAGTTGTCTCTCATTTCAACTCATTCACTCCCTCATTATATCATGACTTCACTACTGTAACTCCCTCCTCACCAGCTTACCTCACCACAGGCTATCCCCGCTTCAGTCTATCTTGAATGCTGTGGCCAGACTCATCCACCTTACTAACCGCTCCGCATCTGCCACCCCTCTCTGCCAATCCCTCCACTGGCTTCCGATTGCCCAACGGATAAAATTCAAAATGCTAACATTGACTTATAAAGCTGTTCATAATACTGCCAAAAACTACATCACCGATCTGGTATCCAAATACCACCCAAAACGTACTCTCCGCTCCTCACAAGACATCCTACTCTCTAGTTCCCTGGTCTCCTCCTCCCATGCCCATCTCCAGGACTTATCCAGGGCTTCCCCCATTCTCTGGAACTCCCTACCCCAATCCATCAGACCGTCACCTACTCTCCTCACCTTTAGGCGCACTATGAAAACCTGTCTCTTCAGGGAAGCCTACGCCGCCCTCAGCTAATTACTGAACTCCTCCACTCTTCCTACCACTCCATCCCCCACAGCTATTTCCTCCTGTACCACCATCCCCTCCCTCCTAGATTGTAAGCTCCAAGGAGCAGGGCCCTCGAACCCCTCGTGTATTGTATTGTTACTGTACTGTCTCATGTACTGTCTCCCTTTATAATGTACAGCGCTGAGCAAACTGTTGGCGCTATATAAATACTATATAATAATAATAATAATTTTGGACAGATGTGTAGGCCTTTATAATAAAGGCAATATTTAAGGAGATTGTAGGCAGGCTGCCTACTTTAGTTAGTGAGCAGTGGTTGACCGAAGCCAGGGAAAGGGGTTAAACTGTTCTGTCCTTTTTCCTGGGCTTTTGGGACCAAGCCTACCCATCCTGTGCTACTAATGTAAGGGGGGAAGGCCGGGTACCAGAGTCCTCTCTCACACTTTCACTTTCATTTTGCTCTTGGGATCCGGACAGTGTTCGTGTGCCAGAACGGTGCCTTGACCTGGATCATTGTATGGTGCTGGGTTGGGGATACTGTGACGCTTTGTGGAAGGGGACCGCTAGGTCCTGTAGTCTGTCTGAAGATGCTGACCATTTTGAAGAACTGCCAAATATGGATAAACACCTGTGTTGGACTATCTCCTGTTCAGGTATGCCTGGGCAGCCACAAATCAGAAAAATAAGTTAGGGTTGGGAAGTGTTGGAACTGTGTTGCACTTTATCATGTTTTGCCATTGAATTCTCAGTAAAGCAGTGAAAGGTTTTCTAAGCCTGGTCTGAAGTTACTAAAGGAGTGCATGAAAGTCAAATTGACAGTTAAACTCATTTGGGTCAGTTAAGGCACATACAGGGTATGAAGCAGTCACAAGAGGTTAACTTGACATGGAGTAGATGGAGTAAGCAACTGCCACAGGTAACCAAGAAGTGGTGTAATGTGACTAGCAGCCCATTATGAAGCTTGGTACCAGGGTCATGTGAGGTATCCTCTGGTAGTGAGGGTACCCCATGTGCAGGGAAGTAACACTTCCTGGCGTAGTCCAATAACCTGGTGGGCTTACAGTTATGTACATGGCAGGTGAGGGCCATCTGCCCCACCCAGAGCACAGCCCCACAACTTTCTTCAGTCCCACCCCTCCCCCCAAAAAAAATTAAAAGTCAGCAGGTACATACACTATAGCTGCTAACTTTTAATAAAAGGATACATACTTGTCCCGGGATCCAGTGTTGTCCTCACCCAGGCCGGTTCTTCGCCAGTCTTCTGGTCCCCAGAGCCGCCATGCTAACTGTGGGAAGCTGGCTGTGATTCAAAGCAGCTTCACAGCTAGCTCCCCTGTGACATGTCCCAAGAGGCTGTGGGTAGGGAAGGGAGATCCATACGGAATTGGGAGTGGGTACATGTCAAAACCAGGTACCCACTCCCCAAAAAAAGTGTCCAAAAGTTGAAGAGGAGGGGAGGGGGAGGCAGAAATTCCCTTTAGGGGTGAAGTTCCACTTTAACTACCAAAAGTGTTACACTACACTAAGCCTTTCACCAAAACCTTTTTATCACATTATTGTTTTTTAAAAAACAGTATAAAGGAAACATTGTGATAGATTGTGATCGGGTATAGACAATCATCTCTTGCTTATTAATTCTTCCTGAGCCATATACTTTTTCTACACACTTTGTGCCAAAGGGTGCCCCTCTTTCCCTTCTCAGAAAGTTAAGAGGTATGGCTTTAGGCCTTTTTTTTGGTTAAATGTATTTAGGGTATGTTTTTAGGTCTACTTTTGGTTGAATGCAGTGGCGTAACTAGAACCTTCGAGGACTTGGTGCAAGTGACTCCTGGCTGATTCCTTCCCTCTGACTTGCAAGTGTGACCTTTGTGACCCTGGTAGTTCCACCACTGGTGTCAGTAGTTTTTTTAATTTTTTTATTATTATTTATTACCTTTTTTATATATATTTTTACAATTTTTTAAGGCATCCTGTTAGGGGGCTTTGGTGAAACACTATACATAGTATACTATGCCTCAGTTTTGAACAAACATACGGATACGGATCACTGATTCTATTCATTAAGACAAAGAAGAGGCTGGTATTTACTGGCTCCTTACCCGCTCTACAGCCTCACAGCATCCCACGCAGGATGAGGGGGGCCAAGAGAGAGCACAGCCGGGCAGGAGAGCACACAGACCGCCAGCAGAATGAAGCTGGATAGGAGGAGAGCCGGGGACGCTGCATACAGAGGAACCGGTCTCCCCATGTTTCTTCTGCAGCCGCTGAATGCCTGGGGGAGGGAGAGGAGGAGAAGCAGGTATTCAGCGGCTGCAGAAGGAAAATGGAGAGATCGGTTCCTCTGTATGCAGCCGTCCCCACCGTTCCTACTATCCAGGTGTACAGGGGGGCTGCATGGGCCGCCTGAAGCAAGGGGCTGGGTTGCAATTGTGACCAGTGTAGGTACGCCCCTGCTTACATGTAGGCTAGTTTCGCTTCTGGTTGAATGTTCTTGGGCTATGTTCTCTGTGGATCAAATGTTCTTAGGGTTTTGGGGAATGTTACACCTTGCGAAAGACTAAATATCCAAAAATAACATTTTGCACATATTAAAAACATTCATAAGGGTAATATTCATTAAAATTTCATGAATGCTAATGCGCTCGCACAGAAAATGTTTCTAAATAGACACCTATGTGTTTCCTTGTTTTAAAGGTGTATACACAGATATATATTTAGATGCTCCAAAATGCTGGAAACTGGAACTTATCTGGTGCTTACATGGGAAACCTTTTTTGCAAACGTTCTACTCCAGTTTTTGCTGAAAAGTAAAGCTTCAAGTGCTGCCTTCAACCCCTACAATGTAGAAGGAGGACAGAAGTAATGAAGAGAGCTAAAAAAAATGACGCGCGCACACACACACACACACACGCACCAGCTGAGCGTTACCAAAAATTATCTTTGTCTTATGTTATTATAAGCCTTTTTTTTAGCCTAGTATATTTCTTAAGCTTATGCATTCAGGGACATGCTATTTATATGCTAATTATACATTGCATAGAGCAAGAAGTAATCTTTCCTATTTGTTCTCAAATAATTAACCAGCTCATTGGGAAAGGGGTGGATCAACAGTGATCTTCCATAGTAATTATAGGAAATTACATAGCTACACAGTTATATGCAGCGGGTCGAAGGCACTATATCATTGACCTGTACACCTCCAGTCAATATTCCATCAAAATATATATAGAGCACTTGGGCTGGTGACAATAGTAGCTCGGCTGAAAAGCTGATAGGCAAGTACTGGCCACGTGGAGTGGGCGTGAGCTCCTTTAGTAGGCTGTATACTGTCTGCAGTTATCAGAGTACATAAGGAGCACTTAGGGCTTGTCTACACTGGTTATACAAATTCAAAAGCTTTTCAAGTGATTTCAACATGGTTTGAACCAGGGGCGGACTGGCCATTTGGGAACTCGTGCACTGCCCGAGGGCCTGGGGTCAGTAGGGGGCCCTATTAGATGCCCCTGGTACCTTTTCATAGGCTTTTGTGATGTGGTTTGAGTGTGGGCGAGGACACAGGGGCCCCATGATCCCCTATTGCCCAGGGGCAATGAGTTGTCAGTCTGCCCCTGGTTTGAACATGTGTCACCAACCTTGGGCTTGGAATGTTGCAAAGCGTTACCATTCTTAAACCTTTCACTGTGCTTTTTTTTCTATCTGTACTTTGCCATAAATTTGCATTATCGTGGTGAAAAAATTGTGTGCAATCCGCCTTGTTTGCTTTCAGTGGATATCAGGGGCGGACTGACCATTTGGAAACTGGGGCACTGCCCGAGGGCCTGGGGTCAGTAGGGGGCCCCATGAGATGCCCCTGGTACATTTTTCATAGGCTTTTTTGAGTTTGGGCAAAGACACAGGGGCCCCATGATCCCCTATTGTCCAGGGGCCCCATGAGTTGTCAATCCGCCCCTGGTGGATATAAGCCCTTGGGCTTCTGACAATGGTAGCTCAACTGAAAATTCGGTAGGCCTGCTCTGGCCATGTAGAGTATGGATGTGGAACTTTAGTAGCCTGTATACCTCTAGTTGCTGTCCCATTGAAATATATGGAGCAGGTTGGTGACAATAGCAGTCCAGCTGAAAAGCCTATAGACGTGTTCTGGTGGAATGCATGTATCTTCAGTAGCTTGCACACCTCTAGTTAGTATTCTATTGGAATAGCCTGTTGACAATGGTAGCGTACATTAAAAGTTGATAGGCTTCTGCTGGCCAACTGATGCATGCAACGCTCCCTCCACCAGTAACTGAGAAGTCAGTTATTTTCTAATTGCCATAAATGAAACCATTCACATCACTTCAATCATGATTGTTGGCTCACGATGGCTTTTTCAAAAAACTAGAAAATGATGAGGGTTACTACAGCATCACAAGCAGAAATGGACATGATACACAAAGCACGAATGTGTTAATGTGCAGGCTTTTAAATACAGGACATAGGAACATATTTCTGTCCTAAACTTTGAACTGAAGTGTCCATGGTAACAAATAACTGATCACACTGCAAATACATAGCAACGCAAATAAAAATGCATTCATGTGCAATAAAAAGCACATGGCAGGAAAACATAAAAAAACGAATGTGAAAGGGCCTTTAAGGTTTCACACATTTATGTTATGTTAGGGTTTCCCTCAAAGTAGCTGTCTAGTTGTGGTCAAAAGCCTCGCTGCAACAGTTTAAACAACAATTCCTATTAAATAACTATATATGTCGGGAGGGAGTCTGCAATGACTTGGATCTATCTCAAGCTACAGTTTTCAGTACCCGATGGCCAGTACCTTCCTCTGGTTCCAGAAGGAGGTGGCCCAATATAATTCCAAAAGACATTGCATAAAAATGAGACCTAGAAAAACTGTAGGACTTTATATTGAATCTTTTTATCACTGGCAATGCATGTTATTTACAGGAACATAGATTATTCCAATCCAAGAACATGCAAGAATGCAGCCAAGAGGGGAGCTACAGACTTCTCTCCTGTCTACCAACTGGAAAATGCAATGACACTGATGCTTCCAAATGAAAGAATTCCAGGAATGGATAATTTATACAGAACATAGTGACATTAGACCAGCTTGAACCAGTGTAACTATGTATATACAGTGGGGATCGAAAGTTTGGGCACCCCAGCTAAAAATTTGTATTAATGTACATAAAGAAGCCAAGGAAAGATGGAAAAATCTCCAAAAGGCATCAAATTACAGATTAGACATTCTTATAATATGTCAACAAAAGTTAGATTTTATTTCCATCATTTACACTTTCAAAATAACAGAAAACAAAAAAATGGCGTCTGCAAAAGTTTGGGCACCCTGCAGAATTTATAGCATGCACTGCCCCCTTTGCCAAGCTGAGACCTGCCAGTGTCATGGATTGTTCTCAATCATCATCTGGGAAGACCAGGTTATGGCAATCTCAAAGGTTTTAAATGCCCAGACTCATCTGACCTTGCCCCAACAATCAGCACCATGGGTTCTTCTAAGCAGTTGTCTAGAAAACTGAAACTGAAAATAGTTGACGCTCACAAAGCTGGAGAAGGCTATAAGAAGATAGCAAAGCATTTTCAGATGTCAATATCCTCTGTTCGGAATGTAATTAAGAAATGGCAGTCATCAGGAACAGTGGAAGTTAAAGCAAGATCTGGAAGACCAAGAAAAATATCAGACATAACAGCTCGCAGGATTGTGAGAAAAATAATTCAAAACCCACGTTTGACTGCACGATCCCTCCAGAAAGATCTGGCAGACACTGGAGTTGTGGTACACTATTCCACTATAAAGAGATACTTGTACAAATATGGTCTTCATGGAAGAGTCATCAGAAGAAAACCTCTTCTACGTCCTCACCACAAAAATCATCGTTTGAACTTTGCAAATGAACATATAGACAAGCCTGATGCATTTTGGAAACAAGTTCTGTGGACCGATGAGGTTAAAATTGAACTTTTTGGCAGGAATGAGGTACGTTTGGAGAAGAAGGGGCACAGAATTTAATGAAAAGACCCTCTGTCCAACTGTTAAGCATGGGGTTGGATCAATCATGCTTTGGGGTTGTGTTGCAGCCAGTGGCACAGGGAACATCTCACGAGTAGAAGGAAAAATGGATTCAATAAAATTTCAGCAAATTTTGGATGGTAACTTGATGCCATCTGTGAAAAAGCTGAAGTTAAAGAGAGGATGGCTTCTACAAATGGATAATGATCCTAAACACACCTCGAAATCCACGGGGGATTACATCAAGAGGCGTAAACTGAAGGTTTTGCCACGGCCTTCACAATCTCCTGACCTCAACATAATTGAAAATCTATGGATAGACCTTAAAAGAGCAGTGCGTGACAGACAGCCCAGAAATCTCAAAGAACTGGGAGACTTTTGTAAGGAAGAATGGGCAAAGATACCTCAAACAAGAATTGAAAGACTCTTGGCTGGCTACAAAAAGCGTTTACAAGCTGTGATACTTGCCAAAGGGGGCAGTACAAGATATTAACTCTGCAGGGTGCCCAAACTTTTGCAGACACCATTTTTTTGTTTTCTGTTATTTTGAAAGTGTAAATGATGGAAATAAAATCTAACTTTTGTTGACATATTATAAGAATGTCTAATCTGTAATTTGATGCCTTTTGGAGATTTTTCCATCTTTCCTTGGCTTCTTTATGCACATTAATACAAATTTTTAGCTGGGGTGCCCAAACTTTCGATACCCACTGTATATATATATTTTTTTTTAAGTCCGCGGAGGTGCGAAAAACGAAAACCGGTAAGTGAACTAGTGCAAAACCAACACAAAAAAGTGCACTTAGGGGTGTGCTTTGTCCACCCCCCGAAGGGATAGGATCTCTACCCTGATCTCCCGGGGCACGAAGCTCCTGACAGGGACTAAGGTTCCCATGTGGTCCTACTAGCCAAAAGGCCTGGCGGACCCCTTTCCTTGTGGCTTGCCTAAGCCAGCCACCAAGTGCCAGGTAAGGGGGCTCTCCCGAAGAGAGACCCCCTAGAGACAGGAACCAAAAGGCCACACATCCTCCCCCTAGACTTCAGGGTAGGCCCAAGGACCTACACCTTACCATCCTGTGAGAAAAAAAACATACACATAAGTGAAAGTGAAACAAACGTGGGAGAAAAAATAAATTACCTAAATAAGTAAGTAAAAATAAAAAAAGTGGCTGTGCAATTGTACACTGGCTAGGCCCTGAGTTCTGTAGCATAAAAATTGCCCTGGACTTAGCCAAAAGGCCTAGCCCTAAAAGTCGCAGTGCAGAAAAAGTGTTTTGGATCAGTGACCATGTGCACGTTTCACACTTGGGATCCCATCCCCATGTGCTACTAAGAGCACCCCTGAGGCGACCACTCAGGGGGCACTGTTCCGTGGACTCTCTGCCTCCCCGGCCCCTGGCCAGACAAGGTAGATCCGTTCAAACCAGGAGGACCTGGGCCCCTCTGGTGTTCCTGGGGGAATTACTCCTGGGCCCCAACTGCCTGTGGGCACCTCGGTTTCTGTTCCAGCCTGTATTAACCATCAGGACCCCCATCCTTCCAGCAGGAGTACTATACAACCAAACTTCCCCGCAAGCAGGAATGATGGTGGAGCACCCCTACTGGAAGCGAGAAGTGCGAGAAGAACCGAGAAGTGTAACTTCTGTCGGTCTGTGCTCCCATCTGGGGGACCAGTCAGGGTTTCCTATGGGGTTGGTAACCTGGAGTGTCTACCAGAGGTGCATGTAGTAGAGTGACAACGCAAGAGCTTAACTAAGATACAGTTGCCACCCTATAACAAGTGCCTGAACAAGGATAATCAGGTATTTTAATGAAATATGCATGTTCAAAGAGGGTGAAAGCCTTTAAAATGACATTACCATATTAAACCATATATGAGATTTTTTGCTATGGGGTTTAGATCTACTTTAATTTTTAATTTTAAAGAACAAAGGCTGTAAGGGTGCCTGGTTTTACTGTGTAGCTTACAAACAATAGACAGAAGCTGCCCCTCCATTTGAAAAATGTGAAAGAACATCATTATATCAGTGTTCCAATAAGGAGCATGTATAAAGTACCGCATGGGAAACTCACTTTCCACGGTGCATAGGCTGGGATTGTTGGGGCTAACAAGTTGGGAGAGGAGACAGTAGTGGGCGATGATGAAGGTTCTGTTGGAGGGGTGAATTGGTGGCTATATGGACCCCCGTCTAGCACCAGGGACCTAAGTTGGGGCCTGCTGAACAGCACAACTCTCTTGTGGACTGGGCCTGTACCACGAGTGTGCAAGGCCTCATCAAGCCTGCAGCCATTTCCCTCCATGCCTTGAAGAAAAAACTGTAAGTGTAACATTTATTAAACAACTGATAGAGGAAGATCAGCTTTCTATGCTATCTACTTTAACCCCTTCATGCCTTAGGGTAAAACAAATCTAAATGCCTAAGCACAATTCTGCAACGTTGACATGTGTTAGTATAACCGTACATATCATCACAACTACTTTGTACATCCAGGTGGATTATACCTTGATTTTTTCAGGAGAAATTAGGCTTTCATTTGGTGGTAAATGGTAAAGGATATCTCCTTATTTTGTTTTATTATCAAAGGAAAACTGGGCCAAAATAGTAAAAAAAAAAAAATGTTTTATTTAGCTGTGTTTCTTGTTACTACCATAACCTACCACCAAAGAACAACCCAAAATAAATTTTCCAGCTCTTGACAATCGCAGCGATACCATATATGTGTATGTTATTTGTTGTTTGTACCCGTAGTACAGCCCAGAAACAGTAGTGCACATTTTGTTTTTGTCTTTTTTTTTTTTTTACCTAAAACATACTGACTGACACTGACATTGACACTAACTGACACCAATTTTTTTTTAAAATCCTGACCTTTGACCCAAACACTAACCCTGGCACTGAACTAGATCAAACCTTGATCTAGGTATTTTTCTTTATTTTTTAATATTTATTTATCTTTCTTTTTTTTTTTTTTTAACAAACTTTTTTTTTCTCTCTATGCCAGAAGTTAGAGAGATATAATGTATCTCTCTTCACCTTTCATAGGGAGAGAAAAAAGCAAGGGGGCCGGGCTGTACAGTGACTGATCACTGTGATAGCCAATCAGAGGCTATCACAGCGATTATGTGACCCAGAATCAGGAGTCCTGGGTCCCCATCGTTAGAACGGGACCCGGGGCTTTCAGTGACACCGCGGTCTTTGTGCTGGGCGTGCTACCAGCACAAAGACAAGTATGCAAACATGTGGCCCCACGGAAAAAAGTCCAGTTCCGTGAGGTCGCATATTTGTGTGACGTCGGCATCAAGGGGTTAAAATAGCATTTTTGGCAGTGCCAGGAGAGGTGTCACAGGATGAATGCAAATACCAAAAAACTCATTTTAAAAGAATATAATCAGCTTGTTTATATGGAGCCTGAATGCCACATCACCAGGGTAAAGATCTCCCAGTCAGCAATATATGACAGCATGTAAGAATCCACCCTCTTGCTTGAGGGTGAATTCTTACATGCTGTCATCTATTGCTGACTAGGAGATCTTTACCCTGGTGATGTGGCGTTCTGGCTCCATATAAACAATAAATGCTGATTATATTCTTTAAAATGTGAGTGGTTTGGTATTTGCATTTATCCTGTTTGAGTCTTGCAGTATTACACTATATACATTTTTTTCTCTGTACCAATCATCTTTTTATGGCAAGTGATCTCTGGTGATCCTGGAGGTTGGAGGCTGGTTTTAACCACGGTTTGGAGTTCTGAGGCATATATCTATACCTGCATTGGAGGAGTTTCACCTAAACCTGGTGATTGGAGGCTGAACTGAATGGGTCTAGGATTCCAAACCCATAATTAAGCCAATTTTTTACCATTATCTGGTGATTGCGGTTTGTGATCTGAGCACAAACGGGTATGAACACAGGTCAAGGGTCTTTTGAATAAGGACTTTGCAATTTCACTCTACTCACCATATTCTTCTCAATAATTATTTTGGTGGAGTGGGACTATTCAATTTATATTATATGTATTATAAGTTTTTTGTATTATTTTTATTTATTATATAAATTTTTTTGTGAGTATTGATTTGCACTGTTTGATGTTTTTTATTGTTATTTTATTAGTGTTTACACTAAGGAGTAGCAGCATTTATTTAGGAATTATCTCACTATTTTTGGCGGTGGTGATTTTTTGTATACACATTTTATTCTAACATGTTTAAAAGGTAACTATAAATTTTAAAAGAATCCACTGCTGCATTAGGCAAAATATGAGCTGTCAGACTGTAAATACACTATATGGCCAAAGAGTGGACCCCTTACCATCACACTTACATATATGCTCTCCCCAAATCCTCCTCCTAATTACTGAGTTCAGCTGTTTCCAGTGAACGGTACTGTTAACACTACGGCATACAAACACATTTTAGACAATTGTGCACTTCCAACTTTGTGGTAAAAGTCTAGGTGAGGGCTTTTCTGTTCCAGCGTGACTGTACTCTTGTGTGCAAAGCCAGATCCATAAAGACATGGTTTGAAGAGTTTGGTATGGAGACCTCCAATGGCCTGCACAGAGCCCTGACTTCAACCCTACTGAACACCTTTGGGATGATCTGGTAAGCTAAATGCAAGTCAGGTCCTATCATCCACAATCAGTACCTGACCTTACAAATGCTCTTTACATTAAATGGGCACAAATTCCCGCTGACACACTCCACAATCTTGTGGAAAGCCTACCCAGAACAATGTCATAGGTGCAAAGAGGAGACCACCACTACATATCGATAGCCATGGTTTGAAATGGGATGTTCAACAAGGTGTGATAATCAGGTGCCTATAGACTGTTGACCACATACTGTATATAGATATACTTTTTTTTCCAAAGCAAGTTTCCTTTCCACTGCCAGGCTAATCTGGTGCTGGTGCATTGTTTACATCTTACAGTCAGTGCAGACAAGGTGTGTCAATCCAGCTTCTAAAGAACATTGTTCTGTCAAGTACAGACTATGCCATCTGTTCCCCCGTCAGAATACACACTCCCTGCCATTCCTGTAGCACTTTTTTACTGAAAAAATGGGAAAAAACCTGCGCTACACCCCAGACAATACATGTGAATAAATGTGTGAAAAATATATATTCTGAAACAATAGTGAAACAATTAGTGAACTGCTGCTACTCTTTCCCTGAACACCAGAAAATACCAAACGGAGCTTTCTGTGACGTCACCTTGTTCTGGCCAGTGGTCTGATAACGCAGGAATTTTAAATATTTACAGTGCCTTTATGCACCTTATCTATGTAAGTGCAATACTTTAATAAATTCTTTGCTGGTTTATTGGGTCGCACTATGAAGTTTTATCCTTCTGTTTTAAACCTTTCCTTGCATGATGTGGAGAGCTGTCTGATGTGATGGATTTGTTCAAGTGAACCTGCAGTTGTCCATTCATTTCCTATTCATCTCCTTTGTCACGTACCTGATGGGAGACTGAAATGAGGAGGTCGGCCTCACTTGTGTCACTAGCCCTGACCCCAATGGAGTTGGAACAGATGGAGTCTAGGACGCAGGGAAACAAGAGCGCCAGTAGTTGTTGTTTGCAGCTCTTTCAGATGATGACTCTGGAAGACCGATGATCTACTGATTAAGGCACAGTAGTAACAAGCAGAGCATGTCTTGTAGATTGCCAGGTGTGCACCAGAGCAAGGCAAGTAGTGAGGGTAAGAGACTGGAGCAGTGTCATGGGAATAGCCAGAGTCATCAGAAGTCGGGCAGCACGGTACAGAATCAGAATGAAAGCCAAGGTCAGGAGCAGAGCTGAAGTCAGGGACCAGTATCAATCAGGAGAGCAATCAGAGTCAGGTGAGGAACAAGCCGGGTCAGCAACAAAGGAATCACACAGGAACAAGCAGGACACGGGGGAGCTGAAGACCAGTCAGCACTCAACATAGGCAGAGACACTCTTAAATAGGCCGTCTGGCGCCAATCTGTACCGTGCGTGTGCGCGATCGCGCATTTCTGCACGTATGCGCACAACTGGTAATTCTTCTCTGGGAATTCCTATGCGCATACGCGTTTCTGATCACGATTCGTCTTGTCGGAAATCCTTTACATCCTTGATATGGCTAACTAGGGTGTCAATGTGGGATCTGAACACCATCTGCTCATTTGATCTCTTGATTGGAGATCAGTGTCTGGTAAGAGGTTGATTTTTTTGTTTTCTTGTGTGAAGCATTTGTGGACACCTATGTACTTTCCGTTGGAGGATTTCTTTAGCACACAGCAATGTGTTATTGAATTTTGGGACCTTTTTAATATATGAATGTGGACTTATATCATTTCAATTAATTTATGCACATTTTTTATGCAGCAACATTTATTTGATTATTGTTTATGATTATGTAGCGTACTTAGCAGGGGCGGACTGACAACTCATGGGGCCCCCGGGCAATAAGGGATCATGGGGCCCCTGTGTCCTTGCCCAAACTCAAAAAAGCCTATGAAAAAGATACCAGGGGCATCTCATGGGGCCCCCTACTGACCCCAGGCCCTCGGGCAGTGCCCGAGTTTTCAAATGGTCAGTCCACCCCTGGTACTTAGCACTTCTTTACTGACAACAAATAAAGCTCAGAAGATACTGTGCTGGCCCTGTATAGACCAGGGAGTGCACAGCATTTTAACTTCAGGAACAGGGAACACTATGATAGGATTCTGTCTGAAAATATGAAATGGGGCTTAGTATTATTAAAGGGCGGAATAAAGAAATGCAGGAGCAGCCACTGCTGTTGACTCTTTAAAAGGTGTCAGCTCCAGGTTTGTGATTGTGGCTTTGGCTTTACTACCTTTATTAGTGATACTTCGCTTATTGTGTTCCTGTTCCAGGTCAACCTTTAAAAACCTAGTCATCAATGGCAACTCCCATATCTCTATAATCACAAGTTCTTTTGAAAATATATCTTTGAGGTAGACATGTATCATCTGCATACATGTTTGTGTAGTATGGTCCCATCACATCACATTTGAAACTTCCATAAATAAATAGTGGGAACAATAGTGTGGGTGGTCCAGAAAACCCGGGACCGAGGTGCTGTGTAATGCAAATCCTGACAAGTTTCATGGTTATTAGATTTGGTCTGCACCCCTTCATTTTACGCTTCTTACTATTGACCCATTACTATCAGGCGCAGCTTCACTAGCCAACAGTATAACTGGCCATACACTAGTAGAAGTTAGTTCAAAGTTTAAGAACATTTGTTTGATTTTCTAATTGTTAGTGGGGTCAGGTCAATGTTCATTTTCAAACATGGTAATGAGAAATGTCTAATGAGCAGGATGGAAAATTTTCCTTGAACAAATTTCTAAGTGGTTTTTGTTTGCGAATGTCCATTTATTCCAAAGTCGAAAAGCAAAACAAATATCAAAGTAGATTCGAATTATATTTTTCAAATCATTGAATGTACAGAGAATTGTTATACAAATGGTCTTTTGAAAATCTACTAGTGTATGTCCAGCTTAAGAAGCATGAAGTAAAATGAAGTTGACCATAACCAGTGACCATGGAAGCTTGGTATTACAAAGCACCCCATGTTTTAGGGGTTCAATGAGCAATCTTCTTTCAGTGTTCTCACTGAGATAACAAAAGCTGAAATTGGCTTGTGACCGAAAAGTACACATCACTGCACTGTTTGTATGAACATAGATCAAACCAAGGAAACATCATGGGAAAACCTATGACAGATTGGTCATAAGCTCTAAACTGGATCCTTAATTATCAAAACATCCTATTTTACAATCTGCACCTGTGGCCACATTGTGTGATGTTGCTATGTATGGAAGGTATTGTTCTTAAATTGCCCTTTGGAAAGAAAGGATGTAGGTGAAATCTTGGCAGGATGTCATAGTTCCCCAATAGATAATTAATGAATAGCTCCAATAAACTGTTAAGCTAGTTCTTTCTTAGTAATATCCAGTACCAAACCATCTGGATCCGGTGATGATGTTGATTCGATAGCTTCCTTGTTTGTAAACTGACAATCAAACCTCTGTTTTCAGAGTACGAGCAGCTCAAAATGTCCCGTTTTCTCAGCTAGGTCACAGTACTTCAAGGTCAATGAGTGACAGCACAGAAACCAAACTTTCCATTGGGCTAGGATAAAAGAGGAAGACACTGCAAATAAAAATCTTGTGCACAAAATGTAATTGGCTTTTATAGCTTTTGTTTTAGTATTTATAGTGTTTTTTTATATATTGGCCAATTTTACTTCTAGTTAAAGTGGTTGTAAATGCTCAAGGTTTTTTAACTTCATGCATTCTATACATGAAGCTAAGAAAAACCTTCTGTGTTCAGCAGTGCCTTCAGCCCCTCAATACACATCTGAGCCCCATCGCGATCTAGTGATATGCATGACGGTCGTGGCTGTCCTGGGTCTTTGCCTCTTCATTGGCTGAGACAGCAAATTGTCAATCATTGCCAGTCACAGCTGCTGCTTGTGTCCATTCACACACGGAGCCACAGCTTGGGAACACTCTTGCTCGAGTGCCCCCATAGCAAGCTGCTTGCTATGGGGGCACCCAACAGAAAGGAGGAGCCAGGATTGCCAGCAGGGGATCCAATAAGAGGAGGATACAGGCTTCTCTGTGCAAAACCACTGCAGAGAGCAGGTAAGTATAACGTTTCTTATTTAACCTCCTTGGCGGTATGATTCTTTCCGATTTTTTGTGCTGAAAGCGGTACCATTTTTTTGCATGGAAATATGTAGTTTTTTATTGTAGGCTGTAATTTTTAGGAATAACTCACTGAAATCTATCCGAACAAGAGTCTATTAAACATTCCGGATATGATAAAATTTGAAACACGAAATCATAAATTATAATTTAATAAATAATCATAAAAAATAATAATATAATAATAAATTTAATTCAATAATATAATCAAACCAAAAACACTGAAATTTGAATTACACAGGCAAATTCGCACATTGCTGAGCAAAGTCGCAAAATCGTTTTCAGTGTCTGATGACGAATTTCCCCCATGAATCATTATCACTCAATTCTGCAAGTGGTTCTGATTTACTATCGCTGTTCTCTAGCCGGTCTAAAACAACTTTTGACCTAAAGGACGCTTTTTGGACGCCATGGACTTTTCTAAGTTTCCAGGCAGAAAGAACATTCAAAATGCAGGCAGGGCACAGGACAAAGCAGTAGGGACAAAATATATGTGAAATGCATTGAAACAGCAATGACAGCAAAAATGACATTTTTTTAAAAATTCAAATTACCCGCCGATTCCGGCGCCCGTACGTCCCGACGTCACAGGGACCGGAACACAGAAGCTGGATGCCGGAGGAGATGGCCGGGGACGCTGCAGGGGACACATCGCAGGAGCGAAGGACAAGGTAAGTGCTGCAGGGACTCCCAGAGCAGCGCCGCATGGTAAGCCCGAGTGTAGCTCGGGGTTACCGCTTTTGGTATAGAAATTTTACCCCGAGCTACACTCGGGAATACCGCTAAGGAGGTTAAAAAAAAAATTAACCTTTAGCATCGCTTTAAATTATAACTAAAGGAGAAACATTTGTTAGTTTTTAAATAGGAGGGGAGAAGGATTACAAATCCTGCTGGTTTTTTATTGATGTCTTTGCCTCCGTCAGTGAGATTCACCCTCTCTATTTCTCCTAGTAATCACTAAGAGTGAAAGAAAATCCAAAATTCTGGGTTGTCACCAGAACAGTAATAAAGGGCAAATCTTCCAATGGAGGCACTAGTTTGGTGACCCGGGTGACAACCAATGATCCTTCACTTTGGAGTCATTTCTGTTGTGATAATGTGGCAGGATGTGAAGGGAATTCCAAATGAGACACAGACAGGGGTTATACCCTTTCCTTACTCTATCTGAAAAAAAAAAAATGCCCTTAGTTATACTTTAAATTTCTAAATTTTACACTCATGTTTTTATTATACAATTTTTTATACAATCCCCATTCTAAAAAAGTTGGGATTTTGTGTAAAATCTGCATAAAAACATAATGCGGTGATCTGCAAATCTTATAAACCCATATTTGATTAAACATAGAAAATGTACCATAGGTGATGATATCAAAGTTTTTCCAAATTTACATTGAGGAACATTGTTTTGAAATTTTGCTCTTTTTATACCCAATCATGTTACTAACCGGTTGCCAATTAACCTAATTAGTTGCAAAATGTTCTTCCAGCTCTTCTTTGTTAGTACTACTAACTTTGCCAGCTTTTTGTTGTCCTGTCCCAACTTTTTTTGAGACGTGTTGCTGACATCAATTTCAAAATGATCTTATTTTTTTCTTAAAATGGTACGTTTTCTCAGTTTAAATATATGATATTGTTTTCTATTTTCTATTGTGAATAAAATATGGGTTTTTGAAATTTCCAAATCATTGGATTCTGTTTTTATGTAGATTTTTCACAGCAACCCAACTTTTTTAGAACTGGGATTGTATGTTTACAATCCTCTTTTTACAAATGAGCATTTAAAGTAGAACTATAGTCAAAACCTCTTTTTTTTTATTTTGGATAGAGTAAGGGAGTGTTATAACCCTTTTAAATTTTTTTGCCATATCTGTCCCATTGGGGAGATATACCTTCACTTCCTGTCCCATAACCAAAACAGGAGGTGAGAGGAAATCTCTACAAATTAAAGTAATCCCTTGGGGACCACCAAATCACCAGAATTAGTATCCCCATTAGAAGATTTCCCCTCCATTACTTTTCTGGGGACAACCCATAATTTGGGATTTACAATTAACTTTCACGTTTAATGATAATGGTAAACAGGAGAAATAGAGAGGGAAAGTCTCACTAATGGGGGTACAGACAGCAAAAAAAAGACCTGGCAGTTGTTCTAATCCCTCTCCACACTATCCAAAACTTTGAAAAAAGTTTGGCCTTTAGTTATTCTTTAAAGAGAGAAGTATTGCCTGGGGGCCCCCTGCAGCTGATACTTCTTACCATCATTTGTTCTGTACCATGTCACTGTCTGGAGACAGCCATCTTGATAAAGCTGTGCTTCATCATGTCAGAGCCTCCAGCAAGATGAACTACCAGCAGTACAAAAGTGACATCACCAAATCTCATGGGTCGGAGGAGCTCAGTGAATTCAAGCGTGATACCGTGATAGGTTGCCACCTTTGCAATAAGTCCATCTCTGAAACTTCCATGCTACTAAATATTCCACAGTCAACTGTTAGTGGTATTATAACAAAGTGGAAGCAACTGGGAACAACAGCAACTCAGCCACCAAGTGGTAGGCCACATAAAATGACAGAGAGGGGTCAGCGCATGCTGAAGCACAAAGTGTGCAGAAGTCACCAATTGTCTTCAGAGTCAATAGCTAAAGACCTCGAAACTTTGTGTGGCCTTCAGATTAGCACAACAGTGCGTAGAGAGCTTCATGGAATGGGTTTTCTTGGCCGAGCAGCTGCATCCAAGCCTTACATCACCAAGTGCAATGCAAAGTGTTGGATGCAGTGGTGTAAAGCAAACCGCCACTGGACTTTAGAGCAGTGGAGACGTGTTCTCTAACCAATCACACTTTTCTGTCTGGCAATCCAATGGACGTGTCTGGGTTTGGTGGTTGCCAGGAGAATGATACTTGCATGACTGCATGGTGCTAAGTGTAAAGTTTGGCTGGAGAGGGAATTATGGTGTGGGGTTGTTTTTCAAGGGTTGGGCTTGGCCCCTTAGTTCCAGTGAAGGGGACTCTTAAGGCGTCAGCATACCAAGACATTTTGGACAATTTCATGCTCCCAACTTTGTGGGAACAGTTTGGGGATGGCCCCTTCCTGTTCCAACATGACTGCACACCAGTGCACAAAGCAAGGTCCATAAAGACATGGATGAGCGAGTTTGGGGTGGAGGAACTTGACTGGCCTGCACAGAGTCCTGACCTCAACACAACAAAACACCTTTGGGATGAATTTGAGTGGAGACTGCTAGCCAGGCCTTCTCTGTCCAACATCCGTGCCTGACCTCACAAATGTACTTCTGGAAGAATGGTCAAACCTTCCCATAGACACCCTCCTAAACCTTGTGGACGGCCTTCCCAAAAGAGTTGAAGCTGTTCTAGCTGCGAAGGGCGGGGCCAACTCAATATTGAACCCTACGGACTAAAACTGGGATGCCATTAAAGTTCATGTGCGTGTCAAAGCAGGTGTCCCAATGCTTTTAGCAATATACTGTATGTGGTTGCAGAGACAGGAGTGCCTAGGCACAGTCACACACCAGGAAGTACACTGCTTAGCTTTGCTTTTTTAAAGGGCTTTAACGATAAAGGCAGATTTTTCAGGGTATTGCTTAGCACAAGTAACATTACTAGGTGCCTGGATAACATAACAAATCTTCGCTTTTTGACTTCCAATCCACTTTAAGGGCTGATTCACAACAGATGCAGTCCAGTACATGGACATCTGCATCAAAAACACATGGACAGTGTTTAACATGGAATCCAATGGCCCTCGTTCACACTAGCCATGTGCATTCCAGTGCAGCCAACAAAAGTAGAACATGTTGCATTTTTTCTGTATGGAACACATCTGGAATGTGGAAAAACGCATCAAAAACACACTGGAACGCAAATCTGTCCCCAATGGAGAGAGCTGTACATAGGGAAGGAGTGAAGAATTGCTACTAGCAATTTCACGCTAGCATTAGTACCACTGCTGTGACATTAGCCTAGGATTTTTAAATGTTTATATTTTGATCAAGACTTCTATATACTTCCTATTTACTCCTGGCACTGAACCAACAGACGGAGAACATGTCATGCAGACGATATTTGTCCGTCCCGGAACAGTCCCATTAGCATCAGTTTAAACACAAAGTGTAATTAAAAAATAAACGATCACAATATAAAAAGCTGTGCTGAATCCACAGTAGCTCAGATGGAGTCTGCAAAGGGACACGTTATCTGCCGTTTCCTTCTGGCAATGTCCCAAAACAGTGACACAAAGCTGGATTCTCTGACGTTCCTCCAACAATGCATCAGATGCCCTTGAAGTGTGTGCTTAGTCTAACGCTCTCTAATAAGTGTATCACTAGAATCCTTCACATCCCTCCTACATTAAAAACCTGTTTCTTCACCTTTAATACTGTGAAGATGATCTGACTGAAAAGGTGTTAAAGGGAATTTAAGAAAAACCTGTACTGAAATACAGAGGCAGCCATAGACAACCTCCTTCCGAAAATGGCAAAGGACACGGAGGCCAGAAGGTCAGCATAACAGTCCAGCAACTAGCACCGTTCAATGCAGGTCAACAATGGAAGTCCAAGTGTTGGGTAATTCCACTTGCTTGGAAAAAAATATTGCACGTGTAGCGCTACCCCTGAAGGAGCCGTTGATTTTTAACTGGTTCTTCCCCAAACAATGCAGAGGCTACAGATCATACAGGCAACAGTCCATTTGGCTCCATTAAACAGTCTAGGGGTTGTCTTTTTAAATTTAATTTGCTTGTGGAACTTGTAACAGGAGAGGGGTTGGGGTGTATGGAATACTCCAGAACTACAGACTTGTAACAGGAGGATGCTCTCAGCTAGATGAAACTAAGGGGATAAATATGTGGCACACAGAAAGGGTTAATGTAAATTTCTGCACTCTAAAAGTTCTTCAGTAAAAAGTTCATAGACAGTCCATGCAGCACTACAGGCATAGCGGCAGCTCTTCACAGAGTAAGTCAGCTCTGTATGGAAAAGGATAAAAGAAAAAAGGGAAAGCGCCCACTAAGTGCAGTATTAAAAGCAGGCTTTAATCTCAAACCATTAAAACACTCACAGATTAGAATAAACAGGATCACTGATCATGAAAACAGGCACCAATGCTTGTTTCCATCCGTTAGGATTTGCCAGTGTTCTCCCAGCCGCTGATGAATTGGCAACCCGGAAGTCTTTTGGGCCAGCTTGGAGTGCACATATGGACAGGTTATGATGTCACAGAGGGGAAGGATAGGTACTACAGACAGGCTACGCACTCAGAGCTTTGCTGCTCCTTCTGCTGGCCTGTACAGGAGACTTCTAGGCAAAGGAGATTTCTGGGTATCCATTTAGCGTCCCAGCTTGACTCCATCCACCCATCAGCAGCCGGGAGAAGACTGATGGATCCTGCAGGATGGGGACAAGTGGCGGTGCCTCTTTTCATGATGAGCGATCCTGTTTATCCTATCCTGAGAGTGGATTTATCTGTTCGAGAAAGTCTGCTTTTAATACTGCACTTAGTGGGTGCTTTCCCTTTTTTTCTCGTATCCTTAGATGAAACTAAGTTGCAGACCAGAACAGAAACCCAGCAACAGCCTGCATCCCAGAAGCACACAATATATATATATATATATATATATATATATATATATATAGTATATAAAAAAGCCAGAGCAGATTCAGCCCACCAGGATCCACTTAAACCTATAGTAAACACAAACAGAGAGGGCGCAGACGCCTAGTGCATTATATTTAGCACTGTATTACAAGTAAAGGAAGACATAAATTATACTCACAAGATAAGTAGGCTGATAGCATATAGAACACATAAGGCACAAAATAAAAGTATCCGTTATCCAACACCAAATGATGAATGGATGACTTTGCCAGATGACACATTTTGGGGAACTGGCCCTCTTTCTCAGAGCTATGCACAGCGCAGAAATCAACAGGTAGAGAAGCTTTGTAGTGCAAATCCCAGCGCAGTAGGCACCATGCCACCCAGCTTTCATGTGAAACTCTTCGGGGAGGAAAAAAAAAAAGAGATCCTTCTCCAGACCAGGACTCCCAGAGCAATGCCCTAGAAGAGGTCACTTTAGCAATCTTCTCCAGGCCCTCTGCCAAGGCCCCAACACAAATAGAGAGGGCGCAGATGCCTAGTGCATTTTCTTGACCACTGTATTACAAGTAAAGGAAGACATAAATTATATTCACTAGATAAGTAGACTGATAGCATGTAGAACACATAAAAGTATCCAATATCCAACACCAAATGGTGAATGGATGATGTTGCCAGATGATGCATTTTGGGGAACTGGCCCCCTTTCTCAGAGCTTTGGCTGCACCGCCTACCCTTCCAGCTTGGGTTGCTTGATTCTGACAAAACTCTGTAGCAATATGTTGGGTGTTCCTACCATTTCTGAGCGCTGAAGTGTCAAGTTTTCTTGTTCATCTCTTTTGAGAGGACTGGCCCTTTAATGCAGAGTTGTGGACGACTGCACATAACAGAGTTAGACAGAACACCGGTAACTATATTGGGCACACTGTAAATGCTACATTTGCCTGGAGTTCTCATTTAGATTCCTCACAAGAACTGAAGCTCCAGAACGTGCCTGTGACTCATACTTGCTTACTCCCACCTGTCATATTAGCTTGGGTGCGAGAGAAACTTCAGCCATGGGAAAATCAGTGTTACTTCTTAAATTACCGAAACAGGAATAAAAAGAAGACCATCATGGGAAAATTAGGAAAATTGGAAGTATATTTAATGCTGCTTGGATATGGAGCAGGACAGAGAACTCACCAACGAAAGCTAAATGGAAATGAATACTTGTAAGCTTCTATAGTGGGATTATCTAAGAACAGGTATAGTTATATATTTAAAGGCTTTTGAAGCAATTACCTCCAAAGTGGCCACTGAAAATATGCCCAGGCAGGGGCTACCTGCCACAGATACAAATCCAAGCACAGTGCAGAAATCAACAGGTAGACAATCAAATCCCAGAGCAGTAGGCAGCATGCCACCCAACCTCCATATGAAATTCTTCAGGGAGAGAGAAAAAAAAAGATCCTTCTCCAGACCAGGACTCCTAGAGCAATGCCCTCCAAAAGGTCACTTTAGCAATCTTCTCCAGGCCCTCAGCCAAGGTTCCAACTGCAACTTTCATCTCACACTAGCTGCCTCCCATGGGCAGCAGCTTCAGAGGAACTCTCCTAGCTGAGGAAGAATGCTCTGTCCAGGCCTCCCCAAACATTTATCACCTCTCCAGCCACCTTCTGGGGATCTTCTATTCCAGGGATTGGCTGGGGTCTGCAAAATATTCATGTTAGTGGTTGACCCTCCTATTCTATTTTCTGGAAGTTTCCTCCAGAAGCAGGCAGAAGTAATCAACCACTGACCTTAAGGACACCTTGACCAGACCCCAATGAGCAAAGCCAAGCCAGAAACTAAATTTAGCCTAACTTTTGGCAGGGTGCTACCCATAGCACCAACGATTTACACAGTGCTTTACAAACTGTATATACACACCTATCAATGAGCTTACAATCTAAGGTCCCTATTGTAACCTAAATACACCACTGGTCTTAATGGACAACTTTTACCAATTGTCCCTTAGCCCTGGTTCACACTGCTATGACTTGTCATGCGATTTGACAGTTTTGAATCCCATGACAAGTCGCACCGTACTGCAATGGAACAGTTCACAATGGTGCAACTCCAATGGATTTTGAAAGTAGTTCCTGCACTACTCTTTGCAATTCTAGGTGCGACTTGTGTAGACATCTGTGCATGAAGTCATACAGATATCTGCCAAATCACACCTGATGTTGTACTGACATGCGACTTTGAAACCGTGTGACTTCAAGTGAAGTTCCAAAGTCAGATCTGTTGTGAACTAGGGCTTAAAGTACAACTAAATGCTCCTGTATGACAGTCTAAACAAGTACCAGCTCCAATTACTGATGCACAGATTCCTCCCTGAATGAGCCAAATACTTCTGCATATGTAATTCACAAGCTCCTCCTCCTGGAGATCACAGTGGGCAGGTTTCGGCAACAGAAAGAGTAACTTCAGTTCAGAAAGTGGGTGGGACTAGGTGCAGCCAGGTGCTGATTGACATGCTGCGGACTAAATTGGCAGTAACAATGCTGATAGCCACGCCCCCTGCAACATTTGTTCAGCCCACTTTAGTGTGAGAGTGACAACTCTGCTCTGGATCCAGGAGCGTAGCAGCATTGTTGCCACACTATCACAGGAAGCTGCATTAGGTGGACTTCACTGGCAGAATCAAGAGGTATTTGTAGGGCTTTGCAAGGGGACAAAGACAAAACTGTAAGGCAAATGGACTTATAATTTGTGCTACAGCACATGATTTGCTTCATCGGCAGGCCACAGTTGTTCTATAACAAGTACTTGAGAGCTTTTTTTTGGAAGGCCAACTTTGGAAAAGAAAATAATACCTTGCCTTGCAGTGCAACCCCCCCCCCCCCCCGTCCATGCGACCAGGCCAGCGCTGACACCTCTTACTTGACCTCCCTAGCGGTATGATTATTTCAGATTTTTGGTGCTGAAATCAGTCTATTAAACACCCCGGGTATGATAAAATGTGAAACACAAAATCAAAAATTATAATTTAATAAATAATCATAAAAAATAATAAAATAATAATATTACATTTAATTCAATAATATAATCTAACCAAAAACACTGAAATTTGAAATATAGCACCAAGTTCGCACATTGCTGAGCAAAGTCGCAAAATCGTTTTCGGTGTCTGATGACGAATTTCCCCCACGAATCATCACTCAATTCTGCAAGTGGTTCTGATTTACTATCGCTGTTCTCTAGCTGATCTAAACCCGCTTTTGACCTAAAGGGACACTTTTTGGACTTTTCTAAGTTTCCAGGCAGAAAGAACAGTAAAAATGCAGAAAGGGCACAGGACAAAGAACTCGGGACAAAATGTATGTGAAATGGGTTGAAACAGCAATGTTTTACTATGTAAAATCGTTTTGAAAAAAATGACATTTTTTTTAAATTTTCAAGTTTCCCGCCGCCGCCGGCGGCGGCGGCACCCATACGTCCCGACGTCACAGGGACCGGAACACAGGAGCCAGATGCCGGCTGAGGAGATGGCCGGGGACGCTGCAGGGGACACATCGCGGGAGCGCAGGACAAGGTAAGCTCTGCAGGGAATCCCTATGCAGCGCCGCATGGTAAGCCCGAGTGTAGCTCAGGGTTACCGCTTTTGGTACTGAAACTTTACCCCGAGCTACACTCGGGAATACCGCCAGGGAGGTTAATGATGCTGAGGGAGGACCCACAGCCCTAGGAACAATGGGGGAGAGGAGAGCCCTGAACCTGGGAAATATGGTAAGTAATATAGGCTCTTCCTCCAACCCTTAGAAATAACAAACATTTAACCTGAGCAGTGCAAGGATATATATATATATATATATTTTTCTGCCCCTAAAGTTCATCTTTAGGCTTGGTTCACATATATGCATTTTGCGTTTGATGCTTTCTCCAGTGCTTTTTGCAGTTTCTTTTGCATTTTTCTACATGCGTTTTTTAAATGTGTTTTTACAGTGTTTTGTGTTTTTTGTTCAGTTTTTTTTTGTTAAAGTGACTTTTTTTTGTTGCTGTGTAGAATAAAAATGTAAAAAGCAAAAACGCGGCAAAAACGCAGTTACCGTGCATTTCAGCAGCTTCTCCATTGAACTCTATTTTAGCAAAAATGATGCTTTTAAAAATGTCCCTGGCCCTTTCCAAACACACAGCAGCCCAAAAAAATATAGATGTGAACATATTCCATAGGAGACCATGTTAAATGGACTGTAAAAAGAAAAAAGCACTAAAAAGATGCATTGGTTTGAACAGAGCCTAAAATTAGGTATAGAGCAGTATAATAAGTAACATGAAAAATGTGTATAATTTATATATATTACTTATTTCAAATATACAGATAATATTATAACTGAGGAAGACAGCACACATAATATACATTCAGCATACTGAACACCAAAACTCTCCATTATAACAATATTTAACCATACGCCTCCACATAGTCTCAGCTTTGACATATGCATCCCTTTATATGCCAGACATCATCTGCTTAATACATATAAACGTATTTCCTAATATTACTCCATTTAGAGCTAATTAGTCTCCATCCATCTGCTTGCCCCACATACTCTACAGCTTTACATAAATATCTTTATTTGTCTTATTCTTTTTTTTTTTAGACATGTTTCACTCCATGTTACTCACTATAACGCCTTCAAAATGCAATGCATGCTAGTTTGTAAGTTGCTCATCAACTACCAAATGAACAGCAGCTGGAAGAAGAACAGTCATTAGTGCTTGGGGCACATGTCAAGTGACCCTATCATTAACTGCTGCCTAAATCCGATTGCTCTTCTTGCCCATATTTACCGTTTATGAATTTTCTGTTACTTTTCATATGCAAATAAAATACCACCTAGCAGGGGCGGACTGACAACTCATGGGGCCCCCGGGCAATAGGGGATCATGGGGCCCCTGTGTCCTTGCCCAAACTCAAAAAAGCCTATGAAAAAGGTACCAGGGGCATCTCATGGGGCCCCTACTAACCCCAGGCCCTCAGGCAGTGCCCAAGTTTCCAAATGGTCAGTCCCCCCCTGCCACCTAGTAAGTATATATAGTTACATTGTTAGTCTGGCTGAAAAAAGACAAAAGTCCATCCAGTTCAACCATTAAAAAAAAAAAAAGTTATAGTCCTACACCCACAGTTGATCCAGAGGAAGGCAAAAAACCCAGCAAAGCACGATCCAATTTGCTCCTGCAGGGGACAAAAATCCTTCCCAATCCCCCGAGAGGCAATCGAACCACTGATGTATTTATACATGGAGATCATATCCCCCCTTATGTATTATACATGGTGATCATATCCCCCCTTATGTATTATACATGGAGATCATATCCCCCCTTATGTATTATACATGGTGATCATATCCCCCCTTATGTATTATACATGGAGATCATATCCCCCCTTATGTATTATACATGGAGATCATATCCCCCCCTTATGTATTATACATGGTGATCATATCCCCCTTATGTATTATACATGGAGATCATATCCCCCCTTATGTATTATACATGGAGATCATATCCCCCCTTATGTATTATACATGGAGATCATATCCCCCCTTATGTATTTATACATGGAGATCATATCCCCCCTTATGTATTATACATGGAGATCATATCCCCCCTTATGTATTATACATGGAGATCATATCCCCCCCTTATGTATTATACATGGTGATCATATCCCCCTTATGTATTATACATGGAGATCATATCCCCCCTTATGTATTATACATGGAGATCATATCCCCCCTTATGTATTATACATGGTGATCATATCCCCTGTTATGTATTATACATGGAGATCATATCCCCCCTTATGTATTATACATGGAGATCATATCCCCCCCCCTTATGTAATATACATGGTGATCATATCCCCCTTATGTATTATACATGGAGATCATATCCCCCCTTATGTATTATACATGGAGATCATATCCCCCTTATGTATTATACATGGTGATCATATCCCCCCTTATGTATTATACATGGAGATCATATCCCCCCTTTTGTCTTATACATGGAGATCATATCCCCCCTTTTGTCTTATACATGGAGATCATATCCCCCCTTATGTATTATACATGGAGATCATATCCCCTCTTATGTATTATATATGGAGATTATATCCCCCCTTATGTATTATACATGGTGATCATATCCCCCCTTATGTCTTATACATGGAGATCATATCCCCCCTTATGTATTATACATGGGGATCATATCCCCCCCTTATGTATTACACATGGAGATCATATCCCCCCTTATGTATTATACATGGAGATCATATCCCCCCTTATGTATTATACATGGAGATCATATCCCCCTTATGTATTATACATGGTGATCATATCCTCCTTATGTATTATACATGGAGATCATATCCCCCCTTATGTATTATACATGGTGATCATATCTCCCCTTATGTATTATACATGGTGATCATATCCCCCTTATGTATTATACATGGAGATCATATCCCCCCTTATGTATTATACATGGTGATCATATCCCCCCTTATGTATTATACATGGAGATCATATCCCCCCTTATGTATTATACATGGAGATCATATCCCCCCTTATGTATTATACATGGGGATCATATCCCCCCCTTATGTATTACACATGGAGATCATATCCCCCCTTATGTATTATACATGGAGATCATATCCCCCCTTATGTATTATACATGGAGATCATATCCCCCTTATGTATTATACATGGTGATCATATCCTCCTTATGTATTATACATGGTGATCATACCCCCCTTATGTATTATACATGATGATCATATCCCCCCTTATGTATTATACATGGTGATCATATCCCCCCTTATGTATTATACATGGAGATCATATCCCCCCTTAATCTCCTCTTCTCAAGAGAGAATAAATTCAGTTCCTCTAATCTTTCCTCATAGCTGAGCACCTCCATGCCTCTCAGCAGTTTGGTTGCCCTTCTCTGCACTTTCTCCAGTTCCCCAATGTTCTTTTTGTGAATTGGTGCCCAAAACTGAACTGCATATTCCAGATGAGGTCTTACTAATGATTTGTACCGGGGTAATATGATATCTCTCTCTCTCTGGAGTCTATACCTCTTTTAATACAAGAGAGGATTTTGATCGCTTTAGAAACCGCAGCTTGGCATTGCATGCCATTATTAAGCTGTGATCTATCAGAACCCCCAGATCCTTCTCCACCATTGATTCCTCCAGTTGTACCCCCCCTAGTATGAATGATGCATGCATATTCTTAGCCCCCAAGTGCAGAACCTTACATTTATCAACATTAAACCTCATTTGCACAAAGTTGCCCAATTAAACAGAGCATTGAGATACATGGGCCAGTGTGGAAGAGCTTTGGATTTATGTGGATAGCATCAGTTTGAGATGCTTTAGAGAGCATTCAGAATTCACTTACATGTGCATCTGTCTTGCAGTCGACCGTCTTCTGACCTGCATTTGACAGCTTAAAGTAATAGGAGAAATGCAAGGAATTGTACAGATTGCAAAACCCAAGTGAAGCAACCGAAAGCCCACCAACAAAGGTCCTAAGTGCTGGTTCACACATGTGCGGTGTGGACTGAAGCTCAGGTGTCAGTCAATTGATACATTAGTTGTTCACCGGCTCAGGACAGGTTTAGATCAGGTTCAGGACAGGATTTTATCCTGTGCACAACTGATGACGTGCAGTTTAAAAATGGTTCCCATAGAAGTCAATAGCCTGTAATCCACACCTGAACCGGACTGCACTGCTCAGAAATCAGATAGGACTCTTTTTCAATCCACAGGGACAGTTCACCGAACATATGTGAACAGGCACCATACAAAGCAATGTTTTTTCACATGTCATGCAGATTGGATCTGGTTCAATTCGCATCCAATCCGCATATATGTACATTTTTACTAAAGCTGTATTTCAAGCATCAAACCCACCACCACCCTTATCCCCCCACACTAATAAACCCCTTTTACTTTCCTAAATCTGTAGTCCTAAGTCTTCTATCTTCCAAATTTTAGAGAAGGAGGTCCCCTCAGGTGTGTATGTCAACTGGGTGACATACACTTCCTATGGGGTGTCCAGCAGTACAGTCCTCTTAGGTTCCAGAAGACTACAGAGCATTGTGATGACATGAAGAGTTGACCAGTCAGCACAAGCCAGTCTTCAGAGCTTGATTGGCACCAGTGCAGGACATGGGAGGCAAACTTAGGTGAATAATAAGAAGCTTCAGAAGGTATTTAGAATAAAACATTGTGAATGGGTGGGTAAGTGGTGGGAGGAAGGGATAATTGGGGGCAGAAGTGTGCCATTGAGTCAAGCTCAAGACAGCCACCTCAGGCAGCACTTGGAGGGGGTGGCATTGAGGTCAGAGTACCCATCCTCTTTGCATTTCAGTAAAGTTGCCCTGTACACACACTGTGTTACTAAGGCAGTTGCTAGGATGCTAGTGCTGCTTGCACCCTAACAACTAACGACGCTGTGCAGCCCACCTGCATGCATCCCGGCAATCAGTGACAATGTGGACCAGTCAATAATTGATGCACAGCCACATAGCATCTTTGGTTTATAGTACACTGGCAGTTGTGCCACGTTGTCTTTGGTAGCTGTGCCAGCATCCAGGCAACCAAAGGGGGTGACAAGAATGGCTACATCAGGTGGTAAAAATGTGATGGCCATTGGACACAGTATAGCAGAGTACCAAAGCTTGTATGATCTCCAGTAGGCATCCTTATTATAGATAATGAACCAAAGAACGTTCTGGGTGGATTGTGATGGCCAGAGAATGGCTGTAAGTATATTACTTTCTAATTAGGTAGTTCATATCACTTTCTAATTAGGTAGTTCATATCACAGGGGTTTTTTTTTTCTGTGATCATTGAAGCAAACAGAAAGGGTGCAAAACCTAGTGCATTAAGAGCAATCAATCTTTAATGATTAAAAAAATAAGTATTGCACTCATATGTATCCAATGTATATGCACTTGTCACAGTCACAAAGCTGGATACTTATGAGTGTAATACCTATATGTATATTGTCACTTAGGATTGATTACACTTTTCCTGTTAAAAATAATTGATTGTGCTTAATGCACTAGGTGTGCGCCCTTTGTGTTTGCATCTGTTTTATTCAGTTCACAGACTTTCCCTGTCTGCTGGTGCTATTGGTCAGTGGGAGTAAACAATTCTTCTTTAGTATTAGTGCCCTATTGTTGGCATCAGTGGGAGAGATAGTACATCATTGTTGGCGTCCGTGGGAGGAATAGTGCATCATTGTTGGCGTCAGTGGGAAGAATAGTGCACCATTGTTGGCGTCAGTGGGAGGAATAGTGCATTGTTGGCGTCAGTGGGAGGAATAGTGCACCATTGTTGGCGTCAGAGGGAGGATTAGTGCACTATTGTTGTCGTCAGTGGGAGGAATAGTGCACCATTGTTGGCGTCAATGGGAGGAATAGTGCATTGTTGGCGTCAGTGGGAGGAATAGTGCACCATTGTTGGCGTCAGTGGGAGAGATAGTGCACCATTGTTGGCATCAGTGGGAGGAATAGTGCACCATTGTTGGTGTCAGTGGGAGAGATAGTGCACCATTGTTGGCGTCAGTGGGAGGAATAGTGCACCGTTGTTGGCATCAGTGGGAGGAATAGTGCACCATTGTTGGTGTCAGTGGGAGAGATAGTGCACCATTGTTGGCGTCAGTGGGAGGAATAGTGCACCGTTGTTGGCATCAGTGGGAGGAATAGTGCACCATTGTTGGCGTCAGTGGGATAAATAGTGCACCTTTGTTGGCATCAGTCTGAGGAATAGTGTCTGGTATCAGTGGAAGGAAAAGTGCCCCAAGGGCCAGATAAAGGCAAGCAAACGGCCGCCATTAGACCACAGTTTGGAGACCACTGCTCCAGATGTTTGAGAATCCTTGAGTAGTTAATACACATTGAGATTTCTTTTGTCTAGTGCATTTTCTTGAGCAGTAGGGATATCACCAAATCTCTCTCTAAATATCCCAAATATCACACAGAGACAGCAGTGCCTTAGATCTTACACTGCTGATATACAACTATGGGGTAGTAGGCATAGGAGAGCTTAGGTATACTTACATACCAGGACATGCAATGATATTTATCAGGAAGAATATATTTTTAAAAATATATTTTTGTTAAATATATTCTTCAGATTTTTTTAACATATAAAAAAGTAATTTTAACATATATTTTTACATATATTTGTAAATGCATTCCAAAAATGTAGATTTCAATTTTTAAAGACATACCGTATATTTGAAATTTGTTTTTGAAATTTCAACATGCAGTATATATATATTTATTGAAATATATTGAATGTGGCCAAAATTGTAGCATTTCAAATACATGGCAATATATTTGGGTAGAATATTTTTAAAATATTATTATTTATTTCAGGTACTTATATAGTGCTGTCAGTTTTACACAGAGCTTTACATATATATTGTACATTCACATCAGTCCCTAACCCTCAAGGGGTGTACAATCTAAGGTCCCTAACTTACATTCATACATACACATACTAGGGCCAATTTAGACAGGGTCTAATTTACCTACCAGCATGTCTTTTGAAGTGTGGGAGGAAACTGAAATACCTGGAGGAAACCCATGCAGGAACAGGGAGAACATGCAAACTCCAGGCAGGTGGTGCTGTGGTTGGGATTTGAACCAGCAACCCTAATACTGCCAGGTGGAAGTGCTAACCATTTAGCTACTGTGCTGCCCCAAATATATTTTTCTTTCATGTGGGTATGAGAGCTAATAAATACCTGGAAGTGTTACACTTACCTATATGTCTTAGCATGCATATACTCAACATAAAAAAATAGATCTGGTAACAGGTCCACATTAAATTGCACATACATTAATTGTGATATAGAAATAAGATCTAAAAGAGAGATGTGGTGAGCAGGGGTGGACTGACCAATTGGAAACTCTGGCACTGCCCGAGGGCCCGGGGTCAGTAGGGGTCCCCATGAGGTGCCCCTGGTACCTTTTTCATAGGCTTTTTTGAGTTTGGGCAAGGACACAGGGGCCCCATGATCCCCTATTGCCCGGGGGCCCCATGAGTTGTCAGTCTGCCCCTGGTGGTGAGTTAGATCCAATGGCGGGACTGTTCTACTTTAATATACAGACATTTAAAAAAAATCTTTCCAATTTTTAGGCAACCCACAGTTGGGCATATTCAAAGTGCTTTGAGGACACACACATTAAAGTAACCCAACTTTTGTCTTGCTTTAGTCGTCACAGAGATTTCAGGTTGGTTGTGATGGGTTCCATTACATCACTCGGCCTCATAGCTCTCTGCACGGCATGATGGCGAGGCTACAATCCAGAGGATGTTCGGCAAGACACAGTCATGGTGTTTGAGGCACAGCTGGAGAGCTAAACAAGCTTGATCCATACATTCCTGTCTACACGTAGACAGCGCTGAGATCAAGGGAGAGGAAGCAAGGGTAATTAACCAGCAGATACTGAGCCGCGGAACATTAATTAAACTATGTATGGATACATCCAATTTGCTTAGTGTGCTTTGCTGGCATATTAGGAGCAGCAATAATTATTCATTTATATAGCTCCAACATGTTCTGCAGCGCTTCAAAGAGGCCAGCGGACCATCCCGATTGCTCCCCTCCCTTGCTGTGGAGCTCCTAATGACATGATACATTAGGAAAAAATGACTTTAAGCAAATAGAAATTCCCCTGTTCAGTCCACCTATCTATTCCTTCAAAAGGAATAAAACCATTTTTTTTTTAAACTTAGCTAGTATAATTATCTGGAATTTTTTTTCATCTTGAGCTCTTACATATCAATGGAAAAGAAAGTTGTGCTAGAAAGCACTGAACTAATATAACAAGTTCTAAGATGGATATTATCTTACTGATACTTAAAGTGTTACTAAACCCACAACAGTACAATCAGTCTGTATATGCAGTAAAGCATGCTTGTTATATTCACTGTGGAATCCAAGGGGTTAATCCTCTGCATTGTGTAAAAATGCTGTTTGATCCTGTATTCTCTGATCCTCTCCTTCTTCCGGTGTCCCTCTCTTATCTTCTGATAAAACGTGTGGAGACACTCTGCACATGCTCAGTTTGGTGTGTATTGCTAGAGAGGTTTTTTTATTTCTTGGGAGAGTACATGTGATCAGCACAGGGCCAATCAGCGCTGTCGAGACAGAGGTTGGGGTTCTGCATCCTTCTAGAGCACAGGTGTCAAATTGGCGGCCCTCCAGCTGTTGCCAAACTACAAGTCCCATGAGGCATTGCAAGATTGACAGTTACAAGCATGACTCCCAAAGGTAGAGGCATGATGGGACTTGTAGTTTGGCAACAGCTGGAGGGCCGCCAGTTTGACACCCCTGTTCTAGAGCAAAATGAAAACTCCTATAAGCTTCAACCAGTGCTCTGCTGAACACTGATAGAAGACACAAGACTGCTCTAACTGCTGATGAGAAAAGGTATTTAGTAGTTTATATTTACTAAAATAATTGCATTTCCATGTTCTGTGTACTGTGGGAGACCAGATATAGTGAATGCAGGGTCCTGGGTTTAGTAACATTCTAAAGCGGAACTAAACTGTATCTGAGAACCACAAACTAAAAATGCTATTTCATTCATTTTTAATATTCAAAGCAAACTCCCCAATCCATGTCTCCATGCTTCATTTTCTTGAGCAATAACTTTGAAAAATCCCCCCTTTACCAGTTCTAGCCATGGCCATCATGAGTAAGTGCTGGTTCATAGGCACCAATAAGGTGGTACCACCAGTCCCCCTGTATCTTGCCCAGGTCCCATTAATTTAACAGGGGAGCTTGGCCAGCTGACAAGCAGAAGGAAGGAGAACCTGGACATGAGGAGTGGCGGGGACAGCATTTACTGGAACCGACCGCCCACAGTTCCCCCCTATAGCAGGTGCAGCTTCTCCTCCTCTCCCTCTAACTACTTTCAGCTGCTGCAGGGGGAAACCAGTAAATTCTGCCCCTGCTTTCCAGGTTCCCTTCTGCTGCTCAGGTCCCGCTGTGTGCTCCTCTGGTCCCCACTTCAGCTCTGCTTCCCCTCTTCCCCCTCCTGCTTTGGGGGATTGTTTCTGGATGGATAGCCACTTCCTTTCCTGAATGAACACAGGGAGTGATCAGTACCAACCACTCACTGTGTTTGTTCATAAATGAAGCATAGTAAATTGTGTTTACTATGCTTCAATTTGTGAATGAACAGGGAGACTGAGCAGAGTTCTTCCTGTTCATTCATTCTCTGCAGCTGAGACTGCAGAGTCAGAGACTGTCCTCAATCACTTTCTCTGTCTTAAAAGTGAGACATTAGGGATCTGTTTAGACCTCTGATATTTCACCAAAACCACCCAACAGGGGTGTTAAAAATAAAATTGTAAAAAAAAATAAATGTAAAATTCAATTGTAAGAAATAGTAGAAAATACAATTGTAAAAAATAATACAAAAATAAAATTGCAAAAAACAAAAACAAAAAAAACCCAGTAATACATGACTCATTTACATGGGTTCTCTGGCCCATAAAGTGTGAATGAACGTTTTGTTTGTACGATTGGAGCCACCTGTTACTCCAAGGGGATGCAGGAGCTGCACGAATAGCGCCACGGGTCCTAATTATGGCAGGTGTACAGGTGTGGGTGAGTGGCTCCAAATGCCCAATGTCTGTGTTTGGGGCTGTGCACCTCCTTTTACGCACCTGCCAAATTAAGGCTAGCCATACATTATACAATTTTCCTTTAGATTTACCTAAAACTATATAATATAAAGTCAGCCCTGAACAACATTTTCAATAGAATCCAGTTAAGCAGGCCCTTGCACTACATAGTTGAAGGTAAATCTAAAGGAAATTGATAACAGACTTGTATAATGTATGGCCAGCCTAAGACCTGTGGCTGTGTTTGTACAGCCGCTGTGTCCCCATAGCATGACATAGGCTGCCTGCACACAGCTCCTGCCACATAAAAAAGAGAGAAATGACACTTAGTGCTCTGGATTGAGACAAGTACACGCAGGGGTGGTCGGACCATTTGGAAACTGCCAAAGGGCCGGGGGGTCAGTAGAGGGCCCCATGAGATGCCCCTGGTACCTTTTTCATAGGCTTTTTTGAGTTTGGGCAAGGACACAGGGGCCCCATGATCCCCTATTGCCCAGGGGCCCCACGAGTTGTCAGTCCACCCTGAGTACACGCTATAAAGGGATATGCTTTGCTCATATTTCATGTCTGAGGTTTACAACCACTTTAAGCCCTGAAGAAGGGGAGGCCATTACCTCAAAACGCATTGGCGGTATCCGATGACCCTAAACAATAAATATTTGATAAAGTCGATTTTTCAAACGTGTACTAGACACCCCTCAATAAACAGCCAATATAAGTCCAAGACTTGAAAGTTCATTTATAGAGTACATTAATAAAGACTGAAGAGGTAGCAGCCTATACTCACTTCTCTGGAGGCCAATGTCTCCTACTTCTTTTCCTCTCCAGTGCTGTCAAGTATCTTCAGCATTCAACTCTTCCACAAGTGTTGGATGCCCGTTTCCCCGCTGTACGCTATGATGACCCTTATGTCACTGCTGGGTCCTGTAGTGACTTTGGGGGTGGAGGAAGGAACCACAGTGTGCAGCGGGGGGTACAGACATCTAACATTACCAGAAGTCTTGAATGCTGAAGGGTCTGATGGATCTTGCAACAGTGGATTGAAGGGTGGTAGGAGATAGGGAAAGAAGGAGGAGATGTTGCAAACATTTGTACTAGGCACCCCTCAATAAACAGCCAATGTACATCCAAGCCTTGAAAGTTCATTGATAGAGAACAGTAATAAAGATTGAAGAGGTAGCAGCCTATACTCACTTCTTTGGAGGCCAATGTCTCCTACTTCTCTTCCTCTCCAGTGTTTCCAAGTCTTTTCAGCATTCAACACTTCCACAAGTGTTGGATGCCCATTTCCCCGCTGTACGCTATGATGAACCTTATGTCACTGCTGGGTCCTGTAGTGACTTTGGGGGTGGAGGAAATAACCACAGTGTGCAGCGGGGGGCACAGACATCTAACATTGCCAGAAGTCTTGAATGCTGAAGGGTCTGGTGGAGCTTGCAACACTGGATTGAAGGGTGGTAGGAGATAGGGGCCCCCAGAGAGGTGAGTGTAAGATAATACAGAAGCTATTCTGTTTCAGGGGACTTTAAGAACTTCATCAATATAGAATATTAGTAATGATGATAGTAGGAATATGTCACTAGGTGGAAAGGTACAATGGACATCCACCTTAGAGCAACAAATTGTCCTGAAATAGCCAGTATGATTAAGCCGTTTTACTGGCACAATTCTGCCTCATTTGATTCCTCTGATTTTTAAAGTGTTACTAAACCCACAACAGTAAAATCAGTCTGTATATGCAGTAAATCATGCTTGTTATACTCACTGTAGATCCTAAGGGGTTAATCCTCTGCATTGTGTAAAAATGCTGTTTGATCCTGACTTCTTTGATCCTCCCCTTCTTCCAGTGTCCCCCTGTTATCTCCTGATAAGACATATGGTGTGGAGTCACTCTGCACATGCTCAGTTTGGTGTGTATTGCTAGAGAGTTTTTCTTCTTCTTCTTGGGAGAGTGATCAGCACAGGGCCAAACAGCACAGTCCAGACAGAGGTCAGGGGTTCTGCATCCTCCTAGAGCAGAATGAAAACTGATAGAAGTCACAAGACTGCTCTAATTGCTGATGAGAAAAGGTATTTAGCAATTTATATTTACTGAAATAATTGCACTTCCATGTTCTGTGTACTGTGGGGGCCAGATATAGTGAATGCAGGGTCCGGGGAGACCAGATATAGTGAATGCAGGGTCTGGGGAGACCAGATATAGTGAATGCCGGGTCCGGGCAGAGCAGATATAGTGAATGCAGGTTCCTAGGAGACCAGATATAGTGAATTCAGGGTCCAGGGAGACCAGATATAGTGAATGCAGGGCCCGGGGAGACCAGATATAGTGAATGCAGGGTCTGTGGAGACCAGATATAGTGAATGCAGGGTCCTGGGAGACCGGATATAGTGAATGCAGGGTCCTGGAAGACCAGATATAGTGAATTCAGGGTCCAGGGAGACCATATTTAGTGAATGCAGGATCTGGGGAGACCAGATATAGTGAATGCAGGGTCCGGGGAGACCAGATATAGTGAATGCAGGACCCAGGGAGACCAGATATAGTGAATGCAGGGTCCGGGGAGACCAGATATAGTGAATGCAGGGTCCTGGGAGACCAGATATAGTGAATGCAGGGTCCATGGAGACCAGATATAGTGAATGCAGGGTCCTGGGTTTAGTAACACTTTAAGATTTCTATGGCATTTAATTCCCTGAATCCATTTAAAGATTTGCAAACATTACTGAGCCCTGATGAAGGGGGAATGTGTTTTGCCCCCGAAACACATTGTTTTAACTCCTTTATGAATTTGGTATGGTGCTCCTTCTGTTGGTTTGAGCTCTGAGTGCTGTTCTTGAGGTGTAGCCCTGTTCGCATGTGAGCTGCCTAACCAGTGTCAGTGAGCTCTTTGAATTTTTATTCCTTTACCTTTTTGGTATTAATAAGCATTGAAGTCCCAGCATGTCCTGGATATATCCCTTTGATTGCTTGCAGGACACCAAAGGAAATGGAAGCTGTATTACAAATGGCAGACAAAAAGCTATCCATATTCAACAAAAAGAGTACAAATGAACACACGTTATATAAAACTTACATCTGGACTCTGTCTATCCATAAATGCATTTGTGCAATGTAATGTAGTTCCCTACCTGATCCATTCATGCTGCCTGCAGCCTCCCCTTCCATTTTCCCACTCATTTTCAGTAATCTGAGCTTAATTCAATCACTGAAGTGAAAAAAAAAAAAACTTCGCTGACAGCCTAGATTACTGTAATTAGAAGAAACGTAGTAAAAAAAAAAAATGAAACACACTTTTTTTATCTGCAGATTTAGGTCACGCTAGACACTATCTGTAAATATAAAACTTAAAGGGAAATTCAGTTGAAAAAAAGGAAATCCTTTATCTGATGGAGGTTCTTGTAGTCACACAAACCTTGTACAGCCCCATTAAAAGCCTAAAGTTCAGTTGTTTTAATCAAATGGGTCCATAAGTTACAGCAAGCAATCATAGAGGAAGGAAACAAACAACAGCAACAAACTCCATGCAGACAGTGGATCTTGGTCTTGCTTTATCAAATAAATGTCAATAGGCAAATGTCTAGCACATGTCATAGTGTTCACAATATATAATACAAGCTTCTATAAATGTATGAAACCTCCTCATGGTGTATCTGGCCTGTCCACATGTAATGTGATTATTCTGCATTTTGTCAGACGCAGCCACAGATAATGCAATTCCCCGACATCATCTCATACTTGTTCACTTGTAATGCAATTTCCCTGCTGTCTGTATTGAGTCTCTCCACAAATTACTCAGTTATTCCGCACTCACTCAAACACGCTTTCAATCTTCTCAGACATCCCTACACTGCATATGTATGCTGTACCCAGTCGTACCTGTTGATTAAAAAACCTTCTATTAGTATTATCAAATTCCAAGTTTGTTTAACCACTTCAGTACCAGGCACTTATACCCCCTTCCTGCCCAGGCCAGTTTTCAGCTTTCAGAGCTGTCGCACTTTGAAGGATAATTGCGCGGTCATGCGACGCTGTACCCATATGAAATTTTAATAATTTTTTTTCACACAAATAGAGCTTTCTTTGGGTGGTATTTAATCACCACTGAGTTTTTTGCTAAATAAAACAAAAAAACACCTGAAACTTTTGATAAAAAACGCACTTTTCTTTGTTTCTGTTTTAAAATTTTGCAAATAAGTAACATTTCTTCATAAATTTAGGTCAAAATGAATTCTGCTACATTTCTTTGGTGAAAATAACAATAATAATTGAATTTGTATTTTTTTTCAAATGTTTCTATTATTTATTTATTATATTTTTTCTTTTTTTTACTATTTTATTTTTCAGCACACTGTGACCACAGCAATACAATGTTACCATAGTAACATTGAACTACTCTGGGCAAGTGATCAGGATTTTTTTTTTAACACATTATGATTGCTAATACTAATGTATTTCATTGATATTTGCAATCATTGTTACTGAATGAAACTGATTCATTCAGTCTTTTGTTGTGATTATCTGTGATTGGGCAAAGCTGATCACATGATACAGATGGGCTGTGACTGGCCCTGTCTGTATCATGTGACTGCCTTGACCAGTCACAGCTAACAACATAATTGTATACAATGGATGGCATGAATGGAAGCCATCCATTGTATACAATTGACATGTGATCTGCTGTGAATGGTTACAATGGTCACATGACACTGGCAATGGACCAGTGTAGTGATATGTCATCGGCTGTGGACCAGTGTAGTGATATGTCATCGGCTGTGTCCCGTGGACACAGCAGGTGACAGATCGCGCCACTGCGCGGCCCCGCGGCAGCGTGAGCGGCTTGTTTTGACAGGATTTCATATGACGCCCAGTCACAACGGCAAGTGTCATTCCCGGCCGTCAATCTGCTATAGGCCAGACAGGACCATGTTAAAGGCCAATGTAAACCAGCTAAATGTATTCCAGGTACATAAAAACAGATGTTCAATGTCTTACAATACATTTTTTTAGAAAACAGCCACAGCCTAAGAAAAGCCTGTGCCCTGCCAGCATACTACAGAGGAGCATTGTTGCTCGCTGTTTGGAGGAAGTGGTCTCTCTGTAGAGATCTACAGGATAGCACTCACATGTATAACAGAAAATAAAAAAATGAAAGGAAATTTAAAGTGTACTGTATAGTACAGTGAAGTGGCTGGCCTCAGATGATACACAGAGATAAAACAAATCTTCCTACACAAGTTGTACCTGTTTATCTGATGTATTTTCTTCTCTACATCCATTCAAAGTGCAGAATTTATAAAGCTTATCTGAGAGTTAAGAAAAAAGAGAGCTGAAGTTACACTCTGCGGAGCACAGCGAGGAGAGTTCTGAGACCTGATTGGAGGGGAGAGGCACACATCCTTCATACAGCTCACAAGAACAGAGCTGAGGTTGTCAAAATTGCTGGAGCTCCCTCCCTGTCACCATTTTTCTCTTGGTGTCAAGAAAACATCTCAGAAGTGATTCATACCGATAGCAGAGGAAGCAGACAGAAATAACACTTAGTGCTCTTAACTGACCTCTGATATTTCACCAAAGCCACCCAAAAGGGCTGTTAAAAATAAAATTGTAAAAACATTTTTTTTAAATTCAATTGTAAGAAATAATAGAAAATACAATTGTAAAAATAACACAAAAATAAAATTGCAAAAAAAGTTGAAGGTAAATCTAAAGGAAATTGTACAGAAAATTGTAACAAATTTGTATAATGTATGGCCAGCCTAAGACATGTGGCTGTGTTTGTACAGCTGCTGTGTCCCCATAGCATGACATAGGCTGCCTGCACACAGCTACAGCCACATAAAAAAGTGTCATTTTTTTCTTGGGGCAGCAGACAGAAATGACACTTAGTGCTCTGGATTGAGACAAGTACACGCTATAAAGGGATATGCTTTGTTCATATTTCATGTCTGAGGTTTACAACCACTTTAAAGTAGTTGTAAAGTCTAAAGATTTTTTTTTACCTTCATGCATTCAATTCCCGTAAATTATTTACAGGAAGTAACCATTCCTTCTTCTATGTAATAAGAAAAAAAAGTATAGCTAATTTGATGCTTAAAGTATATCTAAAACATAGATATACTTTAAGCTGCATTTACTTATTTCCTTTTGAGAATGCTAGCTGCCTGGCACAGTAGTGAAACAGTAGCCCACATTTAACAGGTTATAATTAAAGCATGGTATACAGCCAAAGTATCTAATTCCTACACACAAACACCTCGGTCACCTCACACTCCATTACAGAGAAACCCACAGATCCCTCACTTTGACTCCATCTAGGATCCATCTATCTGAACTACTAGGGGGCTAAAGACTGTTGCTTATGCAATGCTAAGGGGCACTCTCAAACCTTTTGAGGACCTTAAGTCTACTCATGGCCCGGGCAATCAGCATTTTTTTCACTTTCAATTAAGACATGCCTTCCTTTCACAGTTTGATCCTCAGAGCCCCAAAGTGGGTACAATGGTACTGGAGGACTTCTTGAAAGACCCATTCCTAAGTAAACCACTTTCCTCCATTTATCACATGCTCCAATCTTTCTCCACAAGTCTACTTGTTTGCAAGGAACATTGGACTGCTGATCTCTCAACTTTGGACTCGGAAGATTGAACTACTAAGGGGGTAAAGACTGTTGCTCATGCAATGTTAAGGGGCACTCTCAAACCTTTTGTTGACCTTAAGTCTACTCATGGCCTTGGCAACCAGCATCTTTTTCACTTATTATTAAGACATGCCTTCCTTTCACAGTTCGGTCCTCAGAGCTCAACAGTGGGTACAATGGCACTGGAGAACTTCTTGAGGGACCCATTCCTAAATGAACCTCTTTCTTCCATTTATCTCATGCTCCAATCCTTCTCCACAAGCCAACTTGTTTGCAAGGAACTTTGGACTGCTGATCTCCCAACTTTGGACTTGGAGGATTGAGATGACTGTTAGGACTACCACTTTAAGTGCCTTATCTCTGCTAGGGACCCCCTTATTCAATTCAAATTCTTCCACAAGATCTAATTGACTTCTTTGAGTCTTTATAAGGTCTTCTCGTCCACATCTACACAATGCTGGTAATGTACAGATGTTTTCTAGACTTGCCAAAAAACCCAAGTCTATTGGAACTTGATCACCAGGTTTCTGCAAGATTTAACAGGCATCCTCGTACATCCTGCACCTCATCTCTACCTATTGGGCCTCACAGAGTCTCCAATGCCCTCTACTGCTACTCGCACTTTGTTGGGTAACCTACTTTACTAGGCTCACAAAGCCATAATTCTTCACTGGAATGACCCTGAACCATGCTTGGATTCCTGCAAAATGTCTTGAAATTCTATGCTGCCTTTTTACAGAACAAATGATGAAAGTAGGAGGTGCCTCCAGAAATTTCAGAAAGTTTGGAATCTTTGGCTGAATTACTACCTTTTGACCTCAGAACCGTGATGTGTGTTACCTAAATTTCACGTATCACAGCCATTAGTTTGTCTTCATCTCAACCACCTGTAGATGTGCTATAGGTGGTGGTATTTTTGACAGTTGGGACCAGTGTTTACTGTCTAATCCTTTGCCTCCCATAACAGAGCCCTCTACTTCCCCTAGCCCAGGGGTAGACAACCTGCGGCTCTTCAGCTGTTGCAGGACTACAAGTTCCATCATGCCTCTGCAAGTCATAGCTGTAACTGTCAGTTTTGTAATGTTGCAATGCCTCATGGGAAATGTAGTTCCACAACAGCTAGAGAGCCACAGGTTGCCTACCCCTGCCCTAGCCTAACATGCCCCTGTCCCTCTCATCCCTTCCCCTCCCTGCCCTCACCACCACCACCTAACTTCCCTCTCCCTACTTTCACTTTCTCCAATTCCTTGATGACCACATCTGGTATATATGGTGTTTTCTTGATAGTCCCATTTTATAGTGCACCTGTGGAGTAACGCATTTTATTTGCTTGTTGTATCTTGCCAATCGAGCCTTAGCACAGCTCCTTTGAAGTTTTTGTTTTTCCTTTGTCTTATTTTATATTGCACAATTGTATTAACATAAAAAGTATGTAATTCCTAAAATCAACAAAAAATATTGTATATGCACCAAAAGCATTTTAACGTTCTTGTTTCATGCGGTATTAGGTAATGTTTAAATTGTAAAAATATTGATCATTGTTTTTTATTTGTGTAAATATCTATTTCTTAAAGGGTACTGTAAATGATAATATTTTGTAGCACTACAGTGTGCGATATAGGACTTTGTTTTCTACAAAATTGGAGTTTACCCTTTGTGTTGCCCTCAGTAAATCTCAGTGTCGTCAGCACCCTTTCTGAACAAGCACATAAGTTAAATAATTTACAAGATTAGCCACCAAAAGAATGCATTGTATTCAATCTGAGTTGACTTGTAGACTTGGACTGAAATCCGAAGAGCAGCAAACACAATCATTACGCTATTATACTAGCCAGGAAGCAGAACCTCAATGTTTAACAAACAAATGAAGTCCCGTATGTACATATGTAATTACTAACTACCTATTTAGGTAATCATGAACATGTATCATTAACATATTTGGTAAGCTGATCACATGATCTTGAATGTTTAATATTCTTAAAAAAAAGAAAAATAAACTATAGATAACATAGTAGTAAGTTTGTCACATTCAATTGGATTTAGTCTGTAATGTTGAAGAAGTTTCAAAGCTTCTCCAAGCCACTTCTTCGGTTCTAATGAGTGTCAGGAATACACTCCAGCATCTATGTCACCCTAATTCGTATACTATGGAATGCGTCAAGGCAGATGTTGATTGTCCAATTGTTCACGGTGATTGGTTTAAAGGGACTGCCCTACCTGTGTGGATAGAAATGTTTGGGTATGTTCCCATCCAGGGGCGGACTGACAACTCATGGGGCCCCCGGGCAATAGGGGATCATGGGGCCCCTGTGTCCTTGCCCAAACTCAAAAGAGCCTATGAAAAAGGTACCAGGGGCATCTCATGGGGCCCCCTACTGACCCCGGGCCCTCGGGCAGCGCCCGAGTTTCCAAATGGTCAGTCCGCCCCTGTTCCCATCACCTATTAAAACTAAAGTAGTGGCTTGGAGAAACTACAAAACATCTTCAATTGAACAAGTCCAGTTTAATGTGACTAACTATTACTAACTATACCATGACCTGGCTACGTGAGAATCTTCACAGGCACAAGACTGCAGATTCTTCTAGTGACATATGGCAGATGTATATTAGGAAGAGTTTTTTTGGCATTATTCTGCTTATACGTGGGCAGATAACAGTGAAGGCAACTCTCCAAACATTTGTCAAGCACGTGAACACCATCTTCCCCTCCACCCCATATCATTTAGATTTTTTTAATTGTAGAAAAGCATTATTTTATATTCAAATAACAAAAGCTGTCTAAAACATTGGTGATTTTCTGTAAGCAAAGCTAAAGATTTATTTGACAGTGTTTTCCTAACCATACACCATTCACTTAAAGCCCATTTCAGCATTTTGTTTAAACCAGCTAAATATATTCCTGGTTTATCAGAACAAAAGGTGTGCAAAGTCTTACAGTTCATTTTCTTTCGTAGAAAACTGCCAGCATGCTGCAGAGGAGGACCCTCGCTTTCTGTGTAAGCAGTGGTCTCTCTGCAGTGAGTCAGCACGCCCCCAGCTGAGTTCTCTGTACTGTATCTCTTAATCAGCAGGGAGTGTGATTTGTGTTGATAGCAGAGCTATGGGTCTGACTCAAAAGGGGGGGGGGGGTGTCAGACCCAGGGGCGGACTGACAACTCATGGGGCCCCCGGGCAATAGGGGATCATGAGTTTTTAAATAGTCAGTCCGCCCCTGGTCAGACCTCTGCAAAGAGACCACTGCTTCCCCACAGGGAGCAGAATTCTGGCAGGGGACAAAATTTTCTACTCAGACTGTAGCTACTTTTAATAGAAAAAGTAAAAGACTTTGCACACCTTTTATGTTGATGCACCTTGAATGTATTTAGGTATTTTAACCTGAAAGTTCAGTTGGACAGGAACATTTACAAACTGACCATATGGTACAGGGATGCCTAGACAAGCGTATACTTTTGCAGGTGCTATTAACGACAATGATGTGCAAAAATTATGAACCCACATCAGCCAATCTCATTACAGCAACATGTCTATAGAATATAGGTTACAGCATCATTTCACCGCTGTTATAGCCAATAAACCAGGAATGTGAATATTTGATTAGCTAAGCAGCCAATTAAGTTTTTTTTTAGCTCTAAACTACTTTTATGAAATTGCGTAACTGAAACATGGTTAGGCTCATTGGGAAGACATCAGAATCCCTTCATTAAACCAATCCTCCTATTTGACTAACTCTATATCTACCCCACCCATGCAAACCTGGAAATTGGACAAGCAATGACGAAAAGCCCCTAAGCAGTGAAAAATGTTCAGGTCTGTCAGATATATGTATACTGCATTGACGTCTGAAGAGCCCCTTTAATCGAGGTGGGTGCAAGGCTAAACAGTGGTATCGTAAAAGTCCAACCTGCAGTATGACCTCCATCAGCTGACTGTTGGGCTCCCTATGTGATAGCCCAAAGATAAGAAAAAGCGAGCACACCAGTTTTAGGTCTAGGTGCAAAATCTACTGAAGACCTATATGAGCACAAATGGTTACATCAATGTTTTGAGAGCACGGCGGCCCTGTTTATTAAGGCGACAAGCAGAGAGGGAGACACACATGGGACTTCAGTAAATATTCCACCTGGATCTACAACTAACATTGTAGATCCAGGTGGATCTACACAAGTTTTAGGTCTAGGTGGAAAATTTACTGAAGACCTATATGAGCAAAAATGGTTACACCAATGTTTTGAGAGCACGGCGGCCCTGTTTATTAAGGCGACAAGTAGAGACAGAGACACTTCTGGGACTTCAGTAAATATTCCACCTGGATCTACAACTAACATTGTAGATCCAGGTGGATCTACACCAATTTTAGGTCTAGGTGGAAAATTTACTGAAGTCCTATATCAGCAAAAATGGTTACACCAATGTTTTGAGAGCACAACAGCTCTTTTTATTAAGGCGACAAGCAGAGACGGAGACACACCTGGGACTTCAGTAAATATTCCACCTGAATCTACAACTGGCTAATTGGGTTTTTCTTATCATTGGACTATCACATAGGCAACCCAAAAGCCAACTGATGAAGCTTGTATTGCAGGTTGACAACGCTGCTGCTAATTATGAGGCAGTGGCTTAGCATTGTTAGCCTGCAACAGGCAGTACTGTTACTGGCAGGATCTTCAGGTTAGAAACTTTGCAACATATTTAAAAAAATATTTGCTAAAGAAAACTGTATATAGTGACACCTGATGCCAGATATAGATTTGGGGTTTACATAGACTAAAGGGGCAAGATTGACGTGCTACGTGTACAGTAAGTACTGGCTTGCACAAGCCTTCACTGGTAGTATTAGGCAATCAGACAGGTGTTCTATATACTTCCAGATCTGGTTCCATTGCTCTGTTCTAAAGAATGGATGGAGTAGATGGCATGTTGGTGAGACAAACCCAGGAATATTCCTATGTACTAAAACAGCACAGGATACTAAGCGTAAAGCTTGCAGTGTCTTTTGTTAAGAGTCTGTCGCCGCGCTCAAGTGACATCTTCTTGGTGGATGTCCTATTATACTAAGTAGCAAAAGTGTACCAAATAGAATCAGCCAGGGTTCATTAAAAAAAGACATCTGAAAGCATCTCTATGTTTAAAGGGAAAGTGGATGGCTAGACATTGATTCCACGTTCCTGGATTTATATGCCCACGTCTCTCCGCTATCACGGTTTAGGTGAACTTGCTCCATCCTGCTGTATTATACAGACGTTCCTCTTCTGCTTACATCCGATGCAATTACACATGTCACATTACAAGGGTTACCCTCGTTACTTTGCAATTTGCATGCCTGTGTGTCGCTTCCAGTGCTAAATAACGTCTTATGAGCCTCTCTAATCATCCCCGCTCAGCTGTGGGGCATGTCTAATTTTAGCATACAGCTCCCCTGTGATCCATACCCCAAATATGAGCTTTTTCTCAGCTCTCATCATCTCCTGGAAGCCAGCAGCACAACTGATGCGGATGTGGATTGAACTACTCCGTTGTCCCTACACAAGGACCATTGATTCTGACACAAGACCAGGGTGCAGCAGTGTGTAATATCCACAAACTGATAACCCTTCCAATGATAGGACCATGGATCTGTGATGACCTTTTCATGGAGTCAGTTTATTAATAGCAAGATTTATTATCCTCAAAATATGGGCACTGATAATCTTCCTTGTGATAGGACCATGGTCCTCTGATGACCTTTTCATGGAATAAATTCATTGTTAATAGCAGGATTTATTATCCTCAAAATTGGGGTGGTGATAATCCTTTCAGTGATAGCATCATGGACCTATGATGACCCATTCATGGAGTATGATATTTTTTAAAAGAAGGATTTAATATGGCTAAAATAGGGGTGCTGTTAACCCCTCCAGTGATAGGACCATGGATCTATGATGACCCTTTAATGGAGTAAGGTCATTAATAATAGCTGGATTGAATATATTCAAAATAGGGGTGCTGATAATCATTCCAGTGACAGGTCCATGGATCTATGATGACCCTTTTGTGAAGTAAAGTAATTATTAAGAGCAGGATTTAATATCCTCAAAATAGGGGTGCTGATAACCCCTCCAGTGATAGGACCATGGATCTATGATGACCCTTTCATGAAGTAAGGTAATTAATAATAGCAGGATTGAATATACTCAAAAGAGGGGTGCCGATAACCCTTCCAATCCCTCTTTGATAGGACCATGGACCTATCATGACATATACAGGATCAAAGAACCATGGACCTTTGATGACCTTAAATAAGGTGATTATTATTAGCAGCATTTAACATTCACAAAATATGGCGCCAATAACCCTTCCAAATCCCTCCGTGATAGAACCATGGATCCTTGATGACATTATCGGGATCATAGGACTATGGACATATTAGGACCCATTCATGGGGCAAGGCAATTATTAATAGCAGGATTTAATATCCACAAAATAGGGGCGCTAATAACCCTTCCAATCCCTCTGTGATAGGAACATGAACCTATGATGGCATATACAGTATCAAAGGACCATGGACCTATAATGACCAATTTGTGGATTCAGTTAATTTTTATTGGCTATTAAATATCACACCATATAAACTTTGTTAACCCTTTTAGTTGAAATGCTTATATAATTAAATACAGGAATTAATAATGGACCACTGTTATGGATCACATCTCAATATATATGCTACGCTAACCTTTTTATCTTGTTCATAATTAAAGGGGGGCATATAATACATACACAGAACCATGAAATAAGATTTTGTATATATATATATATTTATATATATATATATATATATCACCAGACCGTCTCCTCACCATAAAGTATATAAAGGAAGGACTAGATATATAATAGAATATATATGTATAATATATATATAATATATATATATATATATATATATATATAAAAATAAAATGTATTTATTTATTTGTTTTAAAGAGATGATGTGGTGAGACTAAATTGATAAAAATTAAATACACATTTACTATATATAACAAGGAACCAATATATTTATTGGGGTGGGGTTATTAAGGCATGGAATAGACAACCAAGTTTTGACATTAGCTGACATAATCACATAATTTGGCTTACTGAGTTACATATTGATATATATATATATATATATATATATATATATATATATGAAGCGTTCCATGTTGTGAATATGTATTTAATTAAAAGAATACTAGAACTTTGTTAACCCTTTGCTTCCTCCCCGGCGTGCATTATTATTATGACAAAATAGAACCACAAACCAGACATTAAATTGATATTAAGGATAATACAACACAGTTACATGAGTCTAGCGCTTAACCCTTCCACTCCCAGGCTGTGTAAAATAAACAGTAGATGTCTCTGGGTGGGCACACCTCTTCCACTGATGGCAGTCATGCAGGGCCACCTTTCTTCAAGTGACCTTATACAGGGAGATGAAACCTTTGAGTCTCTCAGGTGCCATGGCACTACAAGTCCCAGCATGCCCCTTTGCACCTATGTGCTCCCCCTACCTACCACTAGATATCGGAAACCTTTGGCTTTCCAGTGGTGATGGCACTACAAATCCCAGCGTGCCCCTTTGCACCTATGTGCTCCCCCTACCTACCACTAGGTATGGGAAACCTTTGGGTTTCTAGTGGTGATGGCACTACAAATCCCAGCGTGCCCCTTTGCACCTATGTGCTCCCCCTACCTACCACTAGGTATGGGAAACCTTTGGCTTTGAAGTTGTGATGGCACTACAAGTCCCAGCGTGTCCCTTTGCACCTATGTGCTCCCCCTACCTACCACTAGGTATGGGAAACCTTTGGGTTTCTAGCGGTGATGGCACTACAAATCCCAGCGTGCCCCTTGCACCTATGTGCTCCCCCTACCTACCACTAGGTATGGGAAACCTTTGGCTTTGAAGTTGTGATGGCACTACAAGTCCCAGCGTGTCCATTTGCACCTATGTGCTCCCCTTACCTACCACTAGGTATGGGAAACCTTTGGTTTTCCAGTGTTGATGGCACTACAGGTCCCAGCGTGCCCCTTTGCACCTATGTGCTCCCCCTACATACCACTGGGTATGAGAAAACTTTGGCTTTGCAGTGGTGATGGCACTACAAGTCCCAGTGTGCCCCTTTGCACCTATGTGCTCCCCCTACATACCACTGGGTATGAGAAAACTTTGGCTTTCCAGTGGTGATGGCACTACAAGTCCCAGCGTGTCCCTTTGCACCTATGTGCTCCCCTTACCTACCACTAGGTATGGGAAACCTTTGGTTTTTCAGTGGTGATGGCACTACAAGTCCCAGTGTGCCCCTTTGCACCTATGTGCTCCCCCTACATACTAGGTATGAGAAAACTTTGGCTTTCCAGTGGTGATGGCACTACAAGTCCCAGCGTGTCCCTTTGCACCTATGTGCTCCCCTTACCTACCACTAGGTATGGGAAACCTTTGGCTTTCCAGTGGTGATGGCACTACAAGTCCCAGCGTACCCTTTGAAAGCCATGCTACCTTTTGCAATGGGCATCTGTGGAGCTCGCGGGACTCCCAGTCCATGTGAGCGGTCAGTGTGCCCTCCTCCAGGTGTGAGCCCAGCCAGAAGCACTTACCTGTGTCCTCCAAGGGGACAGCCCCTCCCTGGGAGTTCATGGTGCCCTTCTAGTGTAGCGGTGCCCACTCCTCACACTTCCAGTGCCCACACATCCCACACTGGTGATCGGAGAACTCCACGCTCCCTCCCGCTCCCCCCGAGCTCCGCGCACAGACTGGCCCCCACCCGCGGACGGCCGGGGCTAAGCATCCGTGACGTCACGACCCAGCGGCCAATGGCGGCGCGGTACCCAGCTTCAGCTCCCACCTGGCGGAGGGGCGCGAAACCCTTTGGATGCCGGAGCGGGCAGGTGACGGGTAGGAGGGGGAGGGGGGCTGCCTGTAGCGGAATGTCCCCTGTCCAGGAACACACAACCTACCTATAGGAAATACTGTGCACTCCAAACTTCTCCATCAGGATTACCAATCACATCCCACAAAGAAGAATCCCCAGATTGCAATTAATGGCACATATATACATATTTTATCCAAAAAAGTGTGTTATACAATCAAACAATTGGCAAATCAATGCAATGGATTGTTTTCATCTGCAGTGCAAAGGTACAGTGGTGAGTAAACAATAGTTTCAGGCATCTCCACTCAGGTACACAGGTGTCCCCACCCTTCTTCAGGTTTATGGGTGTCACTGTCCTTCATCAGGTTCACAGGTGTCCCCACCCTTCTTCAGGTTCATGGGTGTCACTGTCCTTCATCAGGTTCACAGGTGTCCCCACCCTTCTTCAGGTTCATGGGTGTCACTGTCCTTCATCATGTTCACAGGTGTCCCCACCCTTCTTCAGGTTCATGGGTGTCACTGTCCTTCATCAGGTTCACAGGTGTCCCCACCCTTCTTCAGGTTCATGGGTGTCACTTTTCTTCATCAGGTTCGCCAGTGTCCCCGCCCTTCATCAGATTCACTGTTGTCCTCGCCCTTCTTCAGGTTCATGGGTGTACCCATCCTTCATCGGGTTCACTGTTGTCCTCGCCCTTCTTTAGGTTCATGGGTGTACCCATCCTTCATCGGGTTCACTGGTGTCCCCGCCCTTCTTTAGGTTCATGGGTGTCCCCATCCTTCATCGGATTCACAGGTGTCCCCGCCCTTCTTCAGGTTCATGGGTGTCACTGTCCTTCATCAGGTTCACCAGCGTCCCCGCCCTTCATCAGGTTTACTGATGTCCCCAGCAGGGCGGACTGACAACTCATGGGGCCCCCAGGCAATAGGGGATCATGGGGCCCCTGCAGGGGCGGACTGACAACTCATGGGGCCCCCGGGCAATAGGGGATCATGGGGCCCCTGTGTCCTTGCCCAAACTCAAAAAAGCCTATGAAAAAGGTACCAGGGGCATCTCATGGGGCCCCCTACTGACCCCGGGCCCTCGGGCAGTGCCTGAGTTTCCAAATGGTCAGTCCACCCCTGGTCCCCACCTTTCATCAGGTTGATTGGTGTCCCCACCCTTCTTCAGATTCATGGGTGTCCCTATCCTTCATCGGGTTCACTTGTGTTCCCACCCTTCTTCAGGTTCATGGGTGTCCCCATCCTTCATTGGATTCACTGGTGTTTCCACCCTTTTTTAGGTTCATGGGTGTCCTGATCCTCAGGTTCACAGGTGCCTTGCGCTTCATCAAGTTTACTGATGACCCCGCCCATCATGAGGTTTACAGGGATCCTGACCCTTCATCAGGTTCACCGGCGTTCCCATCCTTCATCAGATACACAGGTGTCCCTTTCCTTCATTAGGTTTACAGGTGTCCCCACCCTTCATCAGGTTTACAGGTGTCCCCACCCTTCATCAGGTTTACAGGTGTCCCCGCCTTTCATCAGGTTTACAGGTGTTCTGATCCTTCATCATGTTTACAGATGTCTCAACCCTTCATTGGGTTACAGGTGCCCTGACCCTTCATCAGGTTCACAGGTGTCACTGCTCTTCATCAGGTTTACATGTGTTTCTGTCCTTCATCAAGTTCACAGGTGTCCTTGCTCTTCATCAGGTTCACAGGTTTCCCCACCCTTCATCAAGTTCACAGGTTTCCCCACCCTTCATCAAGTTCACAAGTGTCCCTGCCTTTCATTAGGTTCACAGGCATCCTCACCCTTCATTAGGTTCACAAGCATCAGTGCCCTTCATTAGGTTTACAGGCGACCCCACCCTTCAGTGGGGTTGCAGGTGTCCCCACCCTTCATCAGGTTTACAGGTGTCCTAATCCTTCATCAGGTTCTGAAGTATATCTGCCCTTGATCGAGTTCACAGGCATCCTTACCCTTCATCAGGTTCACAAGTGTCCCTGCCCTTCATCAGGTTCATAGGTGTCCCCACCTTTCATCAGGTTCACAGGCATCCTCGCCGATCATCAGGTTCACAAGTGTCCCTGGCCCTGCCCTTCAACAAGTTTACAGATGACCCCACCCTTCATCAAGTTTACCAGTGTCCTAACCCTTCATCAGGTTCACCAGCCTTAACACTCTTCATCAGGTCCAATGGTGTTCCCACCCTTCTTCAGGTTCACAGAGGTCCCCAACCTTCATCAGATTCGCAAGTGTCCCTGTCCTTTATCAGATTTACAGGCAACTCCACCCTTCATCAGGTTTACAGGTGTCCTAATCCTTCATTAGGCTTAAAGCTGTTTTGACCCTTCATCAGGTCTACAGGTGCCCCTGCTCTTCATCAGATTCACAAGTGTCCCTGCCCTTTATTAGGTTCAAAGGTTTCCCCCCCTCTTCATCAGGTTCACAATTGACCCTGTTCTTCATCAGATTTACAGGCGACCCTACCCTTCATTGAGTTTACATGTGTCCCGACCCCTTCATCAGGTTTACAGGTGTCCTGATCCTTCACCAGATTTACAGGTGTTTTGACTGTTCTTTACGTTTACAGCTGCCCCGACCCTTAATCAGGTTCACAGGTGTCCTTCATCAAGATCACAGGTGTTCTTGCTCTTCATCGGGTTCACAGGTGTCCCCACCCTTCATTGGGTTCGCAAGTGTCTCTGTCCTTCATCAGGTTAGGGTGTCACTGTCTTTCGTTAGGTTTCCAGACATTCCTGCCCATCCTCAGGATCACAGGTGTCCCTACCCTTGATCATCTTCACAGATGTGTAGATGATCAAGGGAGCATTCAGGTCAGCAGGGGTTGGCTTTGGTCTCCACAGCTCTCCCCTGCAGTCTCCAGAGAAGGCCTCTGCTATCGTTGGTTGCTAGGATGCCAACGGCAAGGCCCAGTCCACCTCCGTTCAGGCCCTGTTCTGCCTCAAGATTCCCTCCCTGTGACGGGATGCTGCACTATAGTGATGAATCTTTATTTAAGAAGATTATAATATTTCATTCCCAGGCAAGCTTGGGGAATATTGTGGAGAGAGAGAGGGTGGTGCATAGGCGTATTGGGTGACAGAAACCTATATAAAATTAAGAAATGGTTAAAAAGAGTCCAACACTAGTTCATGAAGGAGTCCATATACTGTACTGTGTAGTGGCCGCCAGCTGGAGAAGCTAGAAGCGACTCTGGAAAAATTCAACAGAAGATAAAAAGTAGCGCCATCTGAGTGCAGCATTTAAAAGCCACATTTTTATTTGTAAGGTAGAAACTCACAAGAGTAGTACTTGAATAAAGCATGTCACAAGCTCTCACTGTAACACCAGCATCAGGTCCACTGTTGAGGGATCGGTGTCCATTCAGGCCCCACTGGTGGCTCCCTTGCTGGTGTGGATCCACAGATGACAGATTGTGAAGTCAGACTCAAAAGAGACAGGAGGCGGGGCCCACAGTCGGAGCATGCATGCTTCTTTATCAGGCCATGTGGCAGCCATGTCAGAAGAGGGCTAATAAGGGCAAGCAACCCTGGCGAAGTACATCACCCAGCAGGCCGATGCAGCAGCACCCAAACAATGCCACAATAACCCATTAGCCACTAGCTTATACATGCTACACATATTAATACTAGCATATGATGATATAATGAATTATTTGTACTTACAGACTGGTTGGGGATTCAGAAACAAACCATAAGGGTCCTGTTAAACAAATCATAAGGAAATATGATCAACATACTGAGAAATAAATTCATATAAAAAAATAAAGTAGAACATATATACTATAAAACATAAGAGTATAAGAGACTAAAGAATGAAAGATAAAAAATCATCACCAAGAAAAGGTGATATATATATATTGTACAAATAAATCAAATAAAGTGCAGCGTTTAAACATTATAAACAAAATGAGTTCAAAAGTGATTCAAAATGCTCGTGAGTGAAATATCAAATGATGAAGTCAAAGCAGAACAGTCCGCAAATGCCGTGATGAAATAGAAAGACTTCCGAAGATAGCCAACGTGACACCAACCACTTGCATGCAAGGCTTACCAGAAAGTGTGTGACCCCCTATTAAGAGTGGTCCATCACGCTTTTTTTAAAGACCTCCAGGGAAATGGACAGAGGGAAGAGAGATTGGTAATCCTCCCAAGCCGATCCCTATATGTGGTGACTCCAACCACTCCAAGCAAGTTGTATAGGACCAAAACTCATGACGTTAAACATGTAATAAAAGATTTCTCCACATAGTGTAAAATCCTCAAATAACGCAATTTATTGTAGTATAAATACACTCATATGATGAAATAGATATATTAGCGTGTGACAGCACAAAGATAAGATCTTCCAGCATCCAAAATGGCTGCCCAGTCACGCATGTGTGGCAGCGAGCATGGCTCCGCCCTACGCGTTTCATCATAAATGACGTCATCAGGGACATTATATATATATAAACATAAAATTGTAGATTGTATTATGATAACTATATACATCATTATTTCTTTTTCATTCTTTAGCTTTCAAATGCTGCACTCAGATGGTGCTGATGGTCTGTTGAAGTTGGGACGAAAATATTTTCCTCGCATGACATGCTGCTACATATGACTGGCATATATATGAGGACTCTTGATGTGAATTGGGAGGCTCCTGAAGTAAATAGAGGACTCTGATGTGAAGGGGGTATCTGTGTAAAGGGATGGCTGAGGACTCTGATATGAAGGCTCCTCATGAACAATTACATCCGATCAAAGCCTGATTAAACCTGATTAAATAGGTTCTGTTTAATCCTTCCCCTTTAAGCCACTTCCGATTTTACGCACAATTTTGCTAGCGTGGTGCAGAACTTATTTCTGCTTTCTATCCCAGAGTGCCCCAGGCTTTCCCTAATCCTAGTCATGCTCACATTTTGTCACACTATTGTGACTTTTTGGCCGTAATGCCAGGAAGATTACTCTTATGTTAACGAGTACAGGAATGCCACATTCAGAATCTCCCCTGGGTAGGTGATGTGAATAATGAAGATTTGATGTCAGCAGCACGGTGACCAGCCTTCTTCTGGGTTTTGGGCGCTTACATGCACACCCCTTGCCTAGCCGTGCTGGGATTAGACACAGCGTGGGTTTGGCAGCTGACTTCAACCAGTGATTTTGGCTGAAGTCAGCTGATCGGCTGTGTCACAGAAAAACAGCCATATACTAATGGAAAAGCAGCACATATTACACATTGTTAGGCACAAAATTACCCCCTTGATGTTAACCCCTTCCCATCCAGTGTCATTAGTACAGTGACAGTATTAGCACTGATCACTGTATTAATGTCAGTGTATCTCCCAGCCAGTGTCAGCTAGCACCAGATTGCCCACCACCCTATCACAGTCCCACTATAAGTTGCTGATCACTGCCATTACCAGTATAGCATCATAGCTGACTAAATTCCAGTATATATACCATAGTTTGTAGATTTATTTATTACAGGTACTTATATAGTGCTGTCAATTTATGCAGTGCTTTATATACAGTTGTGTTCAAAATAATAGCTGTGTGTTGAAAAAAGTGAATAAAGCTCAAAATCCTTCTAATAGCTTTTATTTCCATACACACAAATGCATTGGGAACACTACACATTCTATTCCAAATCAAAACATGAAGAAACATATATCAAATTTGTGTTGTTCCTCTAAAAAAATTGAAGAAAAGTGAATATTAGACTGTTCAAAAAAATAGCAGTGTTTGTATTATTCTTTACAAACTCAAACATTCACTATATAAACTGAAAAATGTTTGAAGATTTTGCTTTCCTTTGAATCACCTAATGAATATTTGGTTGTAGTCGCACTGTTTCTGAGAACTGCTGTACATCTGTGTTGCATGGAGTCACCCAACTTCTGGCCCCTGTGATCAGGTATTCCAGCCCAGGATGATTGGACTACATTCCACAGTTCTTCTCTATTTCTTGGTTTTGCCTCAGAAACGGCATTTTTGATGTCACCCCACAAGTTTTCTATTGGATTAAGATCCGGGGATTGGGCTGGCCACTCCATAACGTCAATCTTGTTGGTCTGGAACCAAGATGTTGCACGTTTACTGGTGTGTTTGGGGTCGTTGTCTTGTTGGAACACCCATTTCAAGGGCATTTCCTCTTCAGCATAAGGCAGCATGACCTCTTCAAGTATTCTGATGTATTCAGACTGATCCATGATCCCTGGTATGCGATAAATAGGCCCAACACTGTAGTATGAGAAACCTCCCCATATCATGATGCTTGCACCACCATGCTTCACTGTCTTCACAGTGTACTGTGGCTTGAATTCAGTGTTTGGGGGTCGTCTGACAAACTGTCTCCGGCCACTAGACCCAAAAAGAACAATCTTACTTTCATCAGTCCACAAAATGTTGCGCCATTTCTCTTTAGGCCAGTCAATGTGCTCTTTGGTAAATTGTAACCTCTTCAGCACGTCTTTTTTTCAACAGTGGGACTTTGCGGGGGCTTCTTGCAGATAGCTTGGCTTCACATAGGGGTCTTCTAATTGTAACAGTACTCACAGGGAACTTTACACCTTCTTTCATCTTCCTGGAGCTGATTGTTGGCTGAGTCATTGCCATTTTGGCTATTCTTCTATCCATTCGAATGGTAGTTTTTCGCTTTCTCCCACGTCTTTCAGGTTTTGGTTGCCATTTTAAAGCATTTGCGATCATTTTAGCTGAGCAGCCTATCATTTTCTGCACTTCTTTATATGTTTTCCCCTCTCCAATCAACTTTTTAATCAAGGTACGCTGTTCTTCTGAACAATGTCTGGAACGACCCATTTTCCTCAGAATTTCAGAGAGAAATGCACTGTAACCAGCATGTACAACATTTCCTGCCTTCCTTCCTTAAATAAGGGCAATAATTGCCACCTGTTTTTCAAAGAATGAATGACCTCACTAATAGAACTCCACACTGCTATTATTTTGAACATGCCCCTTTCAATTAGTGATTCAATTACACAGAATCAGCAGCATGCATGTCATGACTGTTGGGTCTGTTGGATTTCTATTACTCTACTACACCTGCTAGGAAATTATTTGCCATGTAGAAATATCATTTCTACCAAAAACAGTGATTGATCAGGTTAGTGATGTCTGACTGCTATTATTTTGAACACAACTGTATCTGAGGACTCCTGATGTGAATTGGGAGGCTCCTGATGTAAATAGAGGGCTCTGCTGTGAAGGGGGTATCTGTATAAAGGGATGGCTGAGGACTCTGATATGAAGGCTCCTCATGAACAATTACATCCAATCAAAGCCTGATTAAACCTGATTAAATAGGTTCTGTTTAATCCTTCCCCTTTAAGCCACTTCCGATTTTACGCACAATTTTGCTAGCGTGGTGCAGAACTTATTTCTGCTTTCTATCCCAGAGTGCCCCAGGCTTTCCCTAATCCTAGTCATGCTCACATTTTGTCACACTATTGTGACTTTTTGGCCGTAATGCCAGGAAGATTACTCTTATGTTAACGAGTACAGGAATGCCACATTCAGAAAACTCCCCTGGGTAGGTGATGTGAATAATGAAGATTTGATGTCAGCAGCACGGTGACCAGCCTTCTTCTGGGTTTGGGGCGCTTACATGCACACCCCTTGCCTAGCTGGGATTAGACACAGCGTGGGTTTGGCAGCTGACTTCAACCAGTGATTTTGGCTGAAGTCAGCTGATCGGCTGTGTCACAGAAAAACAGCCATATACTAATGGAAAAGCAGCACATATTACACATTGTTAGGCACAAAATTACCCCCTTGATATTAACCCCTTCCCATCCAGTGTCATTAGTACAGTGACAGTATTAGCACTGATCACTGTGTTAATGTCAGTGTATCTCCCAGCCAGTGTCAGTTAGCACCAGATTGCCCACCACCCTATCATAGTCCCACTATAAGTTGCTGATCACTGCCATTACCAGTATAGCATCATAGTTGACTAAATTCCAGTATATATACCATAGTTTGTAGATTTATTTATTACAGGTACTTATATAGTGCTGTCAATGTATGCAGTACTTTACATATATATTGTATATTTATATTGTAAAGCGCTTCGCAAACTGTTGGCGCCATATAAATCCTGTATAATAATATTCACATCAGTCCCTAACCCTCAAGGGGCTTACAATCTAAAGTGCCTACCTTACATTCATTCAAGGACCAATCCATGTCTTTGGAGTGTGGGAGGAAACCCACGCAGGCACAGGGAGAACATGCAAACTCCAGGTAGGTGGTGCCATGTTTGGGATTTGAACCAACAACCCTAATACTACCGGGGAGAAGTGCTAACCATTTAGCCACTGTGCTGCCCGTATATGCTCTTACTTTCACACAAAGCAATCAATATACTCCCATTGGGGATTTTTTTTTACCAAAGACATGTAGCAGAATACATTTTGCCCTAAATTTATCAAGAAATTAGATTTTTTATTTATTTATTTTTTTTATTACTGGATATGTTTTATAGCAGAAAGTAAAAAATATTTTTTTTTCAAAAATGTTGGTCTGTTTCATTTATATAATAACAAAATAAAAAACCTAGTGATGATCAAATGCCACCAAGAGAAAGCCGTATTTGTTTGAAAAAAAGTATATAAATTCCATTCAGATACAGCGTTGCATGAACGTGCAATTGCCAGTTAAAGTAACGCAGTGCTGAATCGCACAAATGGCTTGGTCATAAAGGGGATAAACCCTTCTTGAGGGTAAGTGGCTAAAGGGCATGTACTAGCTTAAATGTATTTATGGTGAAGATTTAAAATGAAATATTTGTTTTCACATTGTATTTCAATGATTTCTTGCCTATTCCTATTAATCTGAATGATCTTGAAATTTGTAAATTTACTTTGTGACGATCCCCACACATTTACATCCTTCACTTTCTTTATTCTATCCATGTAAACACTATGCCCTGCGAGTAGGCACTGCTGTGTCACACATTTCACAGAGCCTGCATTCTGGACTACAGAGGTCCTGAGAGGAGGAGTTTTTTTTTTTTACCAAAGACCTGTAACAGAATACATTTTGGCCTTAATTAAAGTGTTATTAAACCCAGGACCTGCATTCACTATATCTGGTCTCCCACAGTACACAGAACATGGCAATGCAATTATTTTAGTAAATCTAAACTGCTAAATACCTTTCCTCATCAGCAGTTAGAGCAGTCTTGTGGCTCCTATCAGTGTTCTATCAGAGCACCGGTTAAAGCTTGTAGGAGGAGTTTTCTGTCTGGAGGATGCAAAACCCCTGACCTCTGTCTGGACAGGGCCGATTGGCCCTGTACTGATCGCATGCACTCTCCAAAGAAAAAAACACCTCTCTAGCAATACACACCAAACTGAACATGTGCAAAATGACAACTTTTCAGTCTGTCTTAAAATGAAATAAGAGGTGGTCGCTTGGAAAAGGGGAGGAACAGAGAAGAAAGGATCAAACAGCCTTTTTGTCAATGCAGAGGATTAGTCTATTAGGTTCCACAGTGAGTATAACAAGCATGCTGATTTTACCCTTGTAAAGTAAAACTTTAATAAAGAAAGGAGTTTTTTTTCCCATTTTTATTGGATATGTTTTATAACAGAAAGTAGAAAATATAGTTTTTTTTCTTCAAGTTTTTAGTCCTTTTTTGTTCATATTATAAAAAATAAAAAAACCCAGTGATGAGAAAATACCACCAAAAGAAAGCTCTATTTGTATGAAAAGATGATATAAATTTCATTACGGTGCTGCATGCCTGAGCAATTGCTAGGTAAAGTAGCGCAGTACTGTATAGCAAAAAATGCCCTGGTCATGAAGGGGGTAAAACCTTCCAAAGCTCAATTGGTTAAGCAATAAGGCTGGCCCCCCACCACCCCCCTCCTTTCCTACCAGCCTAAGATGGACTTTGAAGGAGCAGTAGTATAGTGACGGGTCATCCCTCTGCTCACTTCTCCCATCAGTTGCACTTCCTAATGACGATCCATTGATCAAAACCTGTCGAGATTTGATGACACAACTTCTGTTGACGTCATTTTTGCCCTTTGGAACGCACGCTGGAACGCTGCAGCCATCTTGGTTCCCATTCACATGCAGCAAGGCTGAATACACTGAGTGGCCAGGTTATGGGCACTTTGCTTGTGAGTTTTATTCTTATAATTTCTCCCCATCATTAACGTTTTTATGGTTTTACACTATGGGAAGTTTGCTTTTGTTTCTGTTCACATGCTGAAACTTGGTTTACTGCCTGGGAGGAGAGGAGAAAGTTTAAAAAGGCTCTTCTGAAACTACACTGTCATTTATATCCACGCTGGTCATCATCCTATTGGTTACTATCAGCCAGATCGCATAATTCCCAGGAATGAATATTGGTGCCATTCTTACCATCACCTATTGGGCTAGTCCCAAACCAAGTGCTTATGACCAACCTAGAGATAGGTGGTCCACGGCTAACGGTGAGTGCACATCCTTGTGGGGCACTGATTGAGCACAGAGGAGCACCGACTGAGCACAGAGGAGCACCGATTGAGCACAGAGGAGCACCGATTAAGCACAGAGGAGCACCGATTGAGCACAGAGGAGCACCGACTGAGCACAGAGGAGCACCGATTGAGCACAGAGGAGCACCGCTTGAGCACAGGGGAGCACCGATTAAGCACAGAGGAGCACCGATTGAGCACAGAGGAGCACCGATTGAGCACAGAGGAGCACTGACTGAGCACAGAGGAGCACTGACTGAGCACAGAGGAGCACCGATTGAGCACAGAGGAGCACCGAGGAGCACCGATTGAGCACAGAGGAGCACCGATTGAGCACAGAGAAGCACCGATTGAGCACAGAGGAGCACTGATTGAGCACAGAGGAGCAACGATTGAGCACAGAGGAGCACTGATTGAGCACAGAGAAGCACCGATTGAGCACAGAGGAGCACCGACTGAGCACAGAGGAGCACCGATTGAGCACAGAGGAGCACCGACTGAGCACAGAGGAGCACCGACTGAGCACAGAGGAGCACCGAATGAGCACAGAGGAGCACCGATTGAGCACAGAGGAGCACCGATTGAGCACCGAGGAGCACCAATTGAGCACCGAGGAGCACCGACTGAGCACAGAGGAGCACCGACTGAGCACAGAGGAGCACTGACTGAGCACAGAGGAGCACCGACTGAGCACAGAGGAGCACCGATTGAGCACAGAGGAGCACCGAGGAGCACCGATTGAGCACAGAGGAGCACCGATTGAGCACAGAGGAGCACCGATTGAGCACAGAGGAGCACTGATTGAGCACAGAGAAGCACCGATTGAGCACAGAGGAGCACCGACTGAGCACAGAGGAGCACCGACTGAGCACAGAGGAGCACCAATTGAGCACAGAGGAGCACCGACTGAGCACAGAGGAGCACCGACTGAGCACCGAGGAGCACCGATTGAGCACAGAGAAGCACCGATTGAGCACAGAGGAGCACCGATTGAGCACAGAGGAGCACCGATTGAGCACAGAGGAGCACCGACTGAGCACAGAGGAGCACCGACTGAGCACAGAGGAGCACCGACTGAGCACAGAGGAGCACCGATTGAGCACAGAGGAGCACCGACTGAGCACAGAGGAGCACCGACTGAGCACAGAGGAGCACCGAATGAGCACAGAGGAGCACCGATTGAGCACAGAGGAGCACCGATTGAGCACCAAGGAGCACCGATTGAGCACCGAGGAGCACCGATTGAGCACAGAGGAGCACCGACTGAGCACAGAGGAGCACCGACTGAGCACAGAGGAGCACCGATTGAGCACAGAGGAGCACCGAATGAGCACAGAGGAGCACCGATTGAGCACAGAGGAGCACCTGTCATTTTTACACGAAGTTCACCAATTAGTATTCAACACCTGGACACTTTATTTTTCCGAATTGGGATTGAATGTTACAATTATATACTTTGTATACGTGAAGCAATATTACTCATGTATTGTCAAATATAATGCACTTAATTTATGCGTGGTCCACGTGGTATTTTGTTATGCTTCTTATTGGCTCCTGGTGTTGCCCCTCCCTTTCCCAGTCTGTTTCCTTGCAGGGCATCAAAAGAGGCTGATATGTCAAATTCAGGTACTCACGCCAGTTGCATTACAAAAATAAATTTCGGGATGTTTTATACATAACTGCATCATTTGGTGGTTTCTTATCTGCATAGAGTTCGGCATTAAAGAAACGCGAACATGAAAGGCAATGTTTTCACAAGACATGCACCAGATGTGAGCATTTGTTGCGATAATAGGACCGGTTAGGGGGCAAACGTGCAATCATTAAAAAGCTTGCGTAAATGTTAGAAATGCTTGTTATTTTCATTTTCTTTATAGTTTCCTAACCGTGCTCAGGCAGTGTAAGGGTTAGCTGCTCATGCCGGGTTCCTATGTAATGTCCTCTTTGTAATTTTGCTTGTTAGGCCACTCTGGGGATCTCTAGTAATTAAGTTCTGAGTAAAGAGTTAAACACATTTACAGCACGCTCAGCTCTCAAAGGATTAGACAGACGTGTGCAAGAAATCCGGCACTTCTCCCAGGAAAAAAAAAAATGAATGATAAAATTATCATTTCTTGGGCACCAGATGTAATCCCAGAAGCCTTACCACCACTGTCTTCTTCTGGAGGAAAATAGGAACCAAAGCATCTGCTGACACTCTGAGAATATCTTGTTATCTTTTCAAATAAAAAGAATCCCCCCCCCCCATCCTTTCCATCCACTGACTACTAAGCACAAGGAGCGAGCACAGATCGCTCTGATACAACGCTTCGCTCAGTCTACTGACAGGAGAGGCTCCTTTAAATGGCAGCCCCTGTGCAAACACAAATGATATATAGAGATGCCTGGGAATCAGCAGGAGCAGACAGAAGATGAATGACTGTTTTTACATCAAATGAGACAAATGTGTCTTATTATGTGTTTCAAGCCAACGGTCAACACCGAATATAGAGTTTTTCACAGGCAGGGATGGTGTGTCGTGGAATTCGATCAATCCTAAGCACTTATTAACCCCCTCCCCAATATATGGAACTGGTCGGGAGCTTCATTGATGACTTGTTTTTGAACATGCATTCTACAGAGCTGTCATCCTTTCTGTTCACTGGGTAAGAAGTAGTAGTTCCCATTTTTCTACCCTGACAAGTACTCTTTAAACCAGTAGTAAGAGAGATATAGGGTCCTGATGCATGTAGGATGGCTTGACAATTATAATCAGGGAGATGGGACATAGATGTTTCCGAATACCAACATATCTATCCTCCTCCTCTCTATATAGATCTATTGGCAATGTTGGTTATCTCTGAAGTCATCTCTGCTGGACCTATCCTCATATCTACAGGTATATACTGTATACTGGCTAAACAAGGCATGAAGTTATTTGTGACAGTAGGAACCATATATATTGCGGTTTATTGTGTGCTCTCCTTGCTCTATGGGTATATACTGTATATATAAGTACAGTCTTGAACATACTATTTTATATAAATTCCTCAATAAAGGTTAATTTTTAATAGTTGGCATTTGGTGAGTAGGGACTTGCACCCTCGTACAGTTAGAAGTTTAATTTTCTGAGATTCATAAACCGTTGTTAAACCAAAATTGCTTATAAATGGGGCTAAAGCACCAGTATAGTAATTTTCATCTCTAATATATAAATCTGGTTAGGAGGATGCATTGCTGACTTGTTTTTGAACATGCATTTTCTAGAATTTTTTAGGCATAGAAGGAGGTGAGCGCACAATTTTACTGGTTGGAGGATCACGGAAAGTCACTATTTCATGATTAATAAGTCACCACGTCACAATTTTTGGATCACTTATTGACTGATGGGACTATATATTTTTTAAAGCAAAGTAATAATCACGTTTTTTTGTATTTGTATTTTTTATCCATTTAAATCATGTCACTATAATTGTTTTATCTATAAAAGTATGGTTTGATTATGTATGTATTCATCACAAATTATAAGTATTTATTAATATATTTTTTAAGGAGCGCTACATTTATAAATGTATTATTAGGTTGCACAGTTTGAGTTATTTGTTAAATGTTGGGGATCCATAGAAACACTTTATTGAGTATATAGTTTGGCTCGCAAGTCACACACATTTTTTTCATTTTCCAGAGTTGTCATCTGTGGTGTTCACTGGGCCAGTAGTGGTTGGTCCAATTTTTTTATCCTGACAGGTACTCTATAAAACAAAATTGCTTTACACACACTGTGTGTGTATATATATATATATATATATATATATATATATATACAGTGTATAGTGCATAGTATATATATATACAGTATATAGTTATTTCTACACACAATATATTGAACTGGCCAGGAGCATCGTTGCTTACTTATTTTTGAACAGGCATTCTACAGGGCTGTCGTTCTTACTGTTCACTGGGTCAATAGTGATAGCTTCCATTTTTTTCCACCCACAATATATTGAACTGGCCAGGAACATTGTTGCTTACTTATTTTTGAACAGGCATTCTCCAGGTCTGCTGTTCCTACTGTTCACTGGGTCAATAGTGATAGCTTCCATTTTTTTCCACCCACAATATATTGAACTGGCCAGGAACATTGTTGCTTACTTATTTTTGAACAGGCATTCTCCAGGGCTGCTGTTCTTACTGTTCACTGGGTCAATAGTGATAGCTTCCATTTTTTTCCACCCACAATATATTGAACTGGCCAGGAGCATCATTGCTTACTTATTTTTGAACAGGCATTTTCCAGGGCTGCCGTTCTTACTGTTCACTGGGTCAATAGTGATAGCTTCCATTTTTTTCCACCCCAATAGGTCCCCATCCCCAATTCATAGAACTGTTCAGGAGCTTCATTGATGACTTGTTTTTGAACATGCATCCTTACCATTCAGCGGTCAATAGTGGTAGCTCCCATTTTTCTACCCTGAAAATACTCTTTAAAACAAAATTGCTTAAAAAGGAGCTAAAGCACCAAATATATAGTTATTTTCACCCATGATATACCTGAAGATGGAATACTTAGGAGTGTTGCTGTTAGCCTGGGAGGGCACCCCAGAGGAGGAGGGCTCCGCCTTCAGGCTGGAGGTGAGAAGGAAGCTGACAGAAGGAGCCCCACTGTCTTACAGTCCACCAGTTTGGTAGCCTGTAAGAAAACCAGCCTATAAAAATCCAGAAAGCAGTTTATCCAAAGCTACAGGACACAAGGACAGTGTGAGTACTTCTACGCCCCTGGGGCCTACAGGAGAGAGGGCTGCTAGGTGCTATACCCAACCAGCACTCCCTGTGACAGTGCTGTAAGCCTGTTTAGGAATGGGTTGCTTTGGGATACTCTTCAAAAGACAGCCAGGTGGGTGGGTAGTTCTAGTTGGGGGTCTGAAGAAGTTAATTTAGAGGGGACCAAGTACTCCTCACAGAGACTGTGTTACTGATCCCTGAAGAGAATGTTGCCACTCTGGAGGGAGTAGAAACTCCAGGATCCTACATTTTTTGTGAAGTTTGTTCTCAGAGTTATTGTTCTAGTCAAGCTGGGCATCCCATATACCCCTAGACCAGCAATGGGCAAACTACGGCCCGCGGTCCATATACGGCCCGGCGGACCTTTTAATCCGGCCTGCGGAGCGTGATACATTGGCTGTCAGGATGTGTGTAGGTGGGGCAGCGTGAAGAACGTGAGGGGAGCTAAGCTCCTCTCACAGTCCGCCCTGAAGACCAGAACGGCGCAGGAACACGGCGAGAGGAACGCGCGGAGCAAAGGTAAGTCAATTGACACAGGGGGGACTTGGCTTACTACTTGGGGGGGGAATAGTACTATGGGGGATGAAATAATATAGGGAATGAATTACTATAGGGGGGATGAATTACTATAGGGGGGATGAATTACTATATGGGGGATGAATTACTATATGGGGGATGAATTACTATGGGGGATGAATTACTATATGGGGGATGAATTACTATGGGGGATGAATTACTATATGGGGGATTAATTACTATGCTTACTATGGGGGAATATTACTATACTTACTATGGATGACACATACACATCATTCATCTACTCTTGGTCCGGCCCCCGGGTCCAATATATGAACCCATTGCGGCCCTCAAGTCAAAATGTTTGCCCACCCCTGCCCTAGACCCTACATAAGCTGTTTATCCCCAAATAAAATAACAAAAAGCAAGCTCATGGACTAGTTACTGACTCTGAATGAAAGTTGGAAAATGTGTGTTGCGACCCTGTGCAAGAAAATAGGGGGATGCAAAACCAGGGGGGCTCTTAGTGAGTAGTGCTACATAGGTGTCCAGTGTGTTTTGCAAATTAAAAATTTCATATAAATTATGAAGATATAACACAAAATTTAAAGAAGTGAAATGTTATAAAATATTAAAGTCTGAATAAAATTGTCTTCAAACCTTTATTAACTGTTTTAATATGGCAGAGTCTTGGAGATGCAAATCCCCACCTGTAATCCTTAAATCCCAGTTTATGCATTACCATTGTCTATTAGGATTAAAAAAATCTTTCTTGAATTATTTTCCAGTTTGTGTTTGAATCTGGCTGGTTGGCACGATGCAACATTTCAGCTCTTTTGAATATACCTCCCAACCTTTCAAAATAAGACATGCATGATTTAAATGTTGACTGCTATTGATGACCCCTCCTTCTGAAAATGCTAGCAAACTGGCTGCCATGCTGATTCATTGACTTCAACACTTTAAAGTGGAACTAAGGGCAACATTTTTTATACATTTTGTATAGTGTAAGGGAGGGTTATAACCTCTGTTGGGTTTTTTTGGCATCTGTGTGCAGGCAGGTGTTTTTATGTTTTTTTCTGTAGGATGTATTAACAGAGTAATGTTTGGGGACTTAAAGGTTAATGCGTGCTGTGAAACTATTTGCCCCTGCATGCATCACTTCCTGGTGATACATGCAGGAGGAGGTCGGGCCTTAGGTTGGTCATACACTATACAATTTTCTTACAATTTTCTGCCCAATTTCCATTAGATTTACCTTCAACTATATAGTGCAAGGGCCTGCCTGACTGAATACAACTGAAAGTGTTATTTAGGTTTGACCTCCTATTATATGGTTTTTGGTAAATCTAAAGCAAAATTCTCAAGAAAATTGTATAATGTATGGCCAGCCTCACTCTCTTTTTGGCCCATGGGAAGTTGGGAGCAGGACCATACACTACAGAAGTAATCAATTGAGTTTGGGGCTATCCCAGAGCAGGACCCTGATACAGGACTCTAAACTGTGGTTTGTTGCCCAAAAACCAAAAGCAAGTATATTCAAAAAGCCCTAGCGCAGCATGTAAAGTGGAGAATGTCATGGTTTCATCTTGTCAATTGTACTGAAAATGTTGACGCTGTATGATAATTCCTTCAGTAAAAGAAGTTACTGGTTAAGTGTGAGAAGTAAAGAGAAGGAGGAGAAGCCAGCCTAGGAGAGGAGGCGGTGGTGGCCAGAGACTGAGGTTCTGTCTGTGGGGTGAACTGGTAGCTGTATGGTTTGTCCTTCTAGGCGGCAGGGTCCCTACATTAGGACCCACTGTGTAACGGAGTCCTAGTAAAGACTGGGCTTGGACCATGGTGTCCAAGGCCTTACAATATCTGAAGCAAGCAAAGTGTAACATGTAACATGCGCAACGCGGTATCTCTCAAAATTTCTCTGTAGCCAGTGTTGGGACAGATATCACGGGCAAGTGAAAAGACAGTATCCTTCTGGAGTGTGGCCCGATAAAGTGATTTGGTCTGCGGCCATGAGGAGCTAACTCATGTGAAAAAGCAATCCCGCCATGCTAACACTTTGCAAAAGTAATCAAGGAAATTATCAGCACACAGTTCCCACATTCTTATGTCTGTCCCATTGGGGAGGTTTCTCTTCACTTCCTGTCCCACAGCTAAAACAGCAAGTGAGAGGAAATCCCTCCAAAGTGAAGGAATCTCCGGTTGTCACCAGAACTTATGTCCCAATTGGAAGATTTCCTCTCTATTCCTGTTTTGTTGACAGCCAAAAATTGGAGATTTTCTTTCACTTTCACTCTCTGTGATAGTAAACAGGACAAATAGCGAGGGTCAATCAACATGAACTATTTTTAATCCTTAATATTATTATTATTATACAGTATTTATAAAGCGCCAACAGTTCACTCAGCGCTGTACATTACAGAGGGGGACAGAACATGTGACAGAACAATACCAATACAATGCAAAACATGAGGGGATTGAGGGCCCTGCTCTTTCGAGTTTACAATCTAGGAGGGAGGGGATGGTGGCACAGGAGGAGATAGCTGTGGGTGATGAAGTGGTAGGAAGAGTGGAGGAGATCGGCAAGTTAGCAGGGGGTGGGGTAGGCTTCCCTGAAGAGGTGGGTTTTCAGGGTGTGCGCCTAAAGGAGAGGAGAGTAGGTGATAGTCTGATGGGTTGGGGCAGGGAGTTCCAGAGGATGGGTGACACCCTGGAGAAGTCCTGGAGGCGGGCATGGGAGGAGGGGACCAGGGAACTAGACAGAAGGAGGTCTTGTGAGGAGCGGAGAGTGCGTGTTGGGTGGTACTTGGATATTAGATCGGTGATGTAATTTGGGGCAGTATGATGGACAGCTTTGTATGTCAATGTTAGGATTTTGAATTTGATCCGTTGCGCAATCGGAAGCCAGTGGAGGGATTGGCAGAGGGGGGTGGCGGAAACGAAGCGGTTGGTAAGGTGAATGAGTCTGGCAGCCATATTCAGGATCGACTGAAGCGGGGATAGCCTGCGGTGAGGCAGGCCAGTGAGGAGGGAGTTGCAGTAATCGAGTCGTGATATGATGAGGGAGTGGATGAGCTGTTTAGTGGTTTCTGGGGTTAGGAACGTGCGGATTTTGGCGATGTTGCGGAGGTGGAGTCTGCATGAGTTTGTTAATGATTGGATTGGGGCTGGAAGGATAGGTTGGAGTCCAGAATGACACCAAGTACTCTGGCCTGCGGGGCGGGTTTGATGGTGGCGTTGTTGGATGTGATGTAGAAGTCAATGGGGGGTGGTGTCCGGGCTGGGGGGAGGACAAGAAACTCGGTTTTGGAGAGGTTCAGTTTAAGGAAGTGGAGCGACATCCAGTCAGATATGTCGCTCAGCAGGTGTGTGATTCGGGCAGAGACCGAGGGGGTGAGGTGGGGGGTTGAGAGATAGATTTGTGTGTCGTCGGCATAGAGGTGGTAGTTGAAGCCGTGAGAGTGTATGAGTCGGCCAAGGGAGGAGGTGTAGATGCTGCTATTATTAGTAAATAGATAAGAAGGTATATTATATTTACTTGTTTTAGCCCGGGTTCACACTGATGCGGTGCAGAATTTGCACTGTTTTCTGTGCAAATTCCGCACCGCATCAGAATCGTACCCCATTCATGTGAACCTCTGTGGGTGTGTATGTTAAGCTAACAACACCCTGAAAGCGGTCTGCAAAAGGTGGTGCAATGTTCAGAATCGGATCGCATAGGTGTGAATACCTATGCGTTCTGATTCTAGTGCGGTCAAAAAAAGGGTTCTGCACATTTTTGGTGTGGGTGTGGTGCGATTAGAGCCATACAAAATATATGGCTCCAATCGCACTGCACACAAATCACATGTGATTTGCACAGGAATGCGGTGTGGTTCCTGTGCAAATTACATGTGATGTACCGCAGCACATGTATGTGAACCCAGGCTTAAAGTTTTTGTTTTTTTTTACAATTCTCCAGTTGCTTCCTGATATCTGGCCTGGGTCAAAATAATGTCATACATTCCATGAGTCTAAATGAGCATTTTTTATTTTATCTGAAGGAGGGGCAGAGGGGCTTTCTCAGCTAAGCATGGCCTCCTGCCTGCATGCCTGAGCTAAGAGCAGATGAATTCTAGGAACTAAATGCTACATGGTACATGAATCATCTGCCCTTACTCAATATGGCTAGAAATGCTAGAGGAGTGTTTCTTGCCAACAATATAAAGCATGGAGACATGGATTGATGGATGAGATTGCTGTGAATATTAAAAATGAATTGAATAGCTTTTTCAATTTGTGGTGCTCATAGACAGTTGAGTTCCACTTTAATGCATTCTTATTCCAGGCTGTGGCTTAGACACATAGAAGCCAAACACAGCCAAGCATCTAGCATTTTTAGAAGGTCGGCAATGGCAACTTTAGGCCCCGCCCTCAGTCTTGCAGAAATCAGCCATATTTGGTCAAATCATATCCACTTCTTTTCAAGTATCATCCCTTTTACCCCAAAGTATAGACATCACCATGAAGGTTGTTGGTGTGGAAGGAGGAGTGTATGCCTTTGAAAACATGGAATGGCTTCCTCTCTTTACGTCTATTCTAATTAATATCCACATTATGATTTTGTGCAACACAGCAACAGAATATTAAAAAAAAAAATTAAATCTTTGGTACAACATGCCTAATGGCCAAAGCAATCTCATGGGCATTGGTTTTTTTCTTACATTTCTAGCACACACAAAAAAAAAAAACACTTTAGAGACACTTTGAAATTACTCATTTTTGAATTTTAATAAAGAAGATTAATGGAACAAATCACAGTGCCAATAAAAAGAAAACAACAATAATAATATTATTTGAAAGAGACATTAGCCGCTTGCGTTCTGCCTTTTATTTTAATGCAGATTTATGGTCGCTTTTGGTTTGTTTAAAATCACGGGTACTAAGTGTTCGCATCCCCTTGGCCGCAATGAATTAACACCATATTTTAGTCTCTAACAAATAGATGCTTCTTGGCGTTCACTTTGCACCCCAGGGAGTGGAGACACGAGGCAAGTTTTCGTATGTTTTTTGTGTGCCTGCCCTAATCACCTTGTAATGTACGGTCCCTTGGGCCAGACGCATTGCACATTGTAAGGCTTTAATATTGGATAATTTGTCTAATTATGACACGGTGTTATCCCTCAACGTGACTACAGAGGAGAAGGGGAGGGATGTCTCCGCTCACTGTTCTAGATGAAGAGTGCTATTTACTCTCTGGCCCCAACATGGGAGCCTTAAGATGTTTGTGTACAGAGATCGTCCTGACTCCTGAGTAATAGATGAGATTATTAACACTCTCAAATGTTAATTATTGCATTAGAGAGGCAAAATGGTTTTCAGACAATGTTTCCTTTTTTTTTTAAATTAATGTATTGGTTTTTTTTTAATGAAACGCAGAATTCAGTTACAGGTACATCTCGTGTTTCAATAAAGGTACAAAACATAACTGTGTTAATTATATTACCAGTCTGAGCCTTCATAAATTAAATAGTAATGCAAAAGTCAACAGAACAGCTCTATGAATAGTTGCAGAAGCGTCCATCCTTTTAACCACTTCAATAGCAAAGACATGACTATTGCACCAGAGATAGGCTTGTCCACTCCCCATTACCACCATTACCGTTCCGCACCAACCCCCCCCCCCCTTCCCCTTTACCAATTATACTAACAAAAGACATAACACCAATTTTGGAGTAAATGGCCAACATGGCCTTTTATTAACAACTCAAGTTTAAATACACCAACCATTCCTTATAACAGAAACCCAAAGAATTGTTGTTGGTCTTAGAAGGCACCCTCAAACAATCCGAAATGCACCTGCGGACAACCATATACACTAGGCCTCCAGCCGCAACCAACCAGCTTGGAGACAACCATACCGTCCGCAGTGCAGCACCACCACCTTCCAGTTAAACCTTGGTTAACTAGGAATGTCCCCGGGCATTCCATACCACCAATGGGTCCCACACCGTTGTTTTTACCTTCCAAGATAAGAACTGCTTCCAAAGACCAACAACCGCCCATGAACCAACATAATCCTCCTTTACCTGGAGGGACCCAATACTCACCAAAAACAAGGAGGGCGGGAGGGAAGCTCTCACTCCTGATGTCCAGCTCCAACTGACACCCCCTCACTGAAATCCCCCACCCTAAGGTGCAGGAAACCCCACCTACCCTCAACCTTCTACCAACCAGATACCCCCACTATCAAAACAAACCCCTTGGAGCTGACCTTAACCCTTTCTGTTCCTCCTTCCCCACTCTGGGCCTAGTCATGCATGCCCTGCGCTATTTTTTCTTTCTTTTTTGCTATGGGCATTTCTGTTTTTGTGTTTTCACACACATTTTAATACGGATGTTTTATGAAGATTAGTTATCCCCCCCCCCAAAAAAAAAAAATTTTATATATTTTTTTTTTTTTTGCTTTGTATTTCAATGTTTTTATTAATTTAGAAACAGTTTAAGACAGGAGCAACAAAACACGCCCACGCAGGGGCTATCAATTGTACATAAAAAAAATAAAAAAATAAAAAAACAGTGCTGTAACACTAACAGAGCAAAAGGTGCGCCCACGCAGGGGCTATCATCGGCACATAAATGACAAAAACGGTAATATAACACCAACAGTAACTCAATCTAAAGGCAGCTATCCACTGCCACACCAGAAACAAACAGGAAAAGAAAAGGAAAGAGGAGTACAAAAAGAAAAGGATAACAAGACCAAGAGCAGGGGTCCAAGAACGCCAATACAGAGCAACATCACAACCCCAGACTAGCCGGGGGGATCGTGGGAAAGGCATATTGCAAACACGGCTCCCATATTTTCAAGAATTTCCAATATTTTATATTTCTTGAAAGGCAAATGTTTAGTAAAAATATACTTGGTAATTTTGGTGCACACAAACAGAATAAATCAATCAATTTTGGAGGAGAGATCAGCAAACAGACATTTGCTGGTCTCCCTCAGATCCGCCCACCAACATCCCTCTTGCCAGCACTGGGCCTGCAGGTGGGACAGTGGAGTCTGGGATATATGGGCAGGGCAGTGTGGTACCTTTCAGCAGGCTATGGAGGTAAGTGGGCAGCTAAAAGCAAAGCATAACAAATTTAAACACACTCCTGGTTGCTATAGCAAGAAGAAGGAATCTCCTCCTTGGCTAGAGCCAAGCAAAGGACTTCATGCTGCTGCTACATCTTCCTGGTCCACCGCTGACTGACATAAAGGAAGGGGGGAGGTCTGTACTGGAGGAGGGGGTCTTTGTGCTGGTGAGAGAGGAAGGAGGCCTGTGCTGGAGAGGGTGGTCTATACTGATAGGGGAAGAGGTGTGTACTAGAAGGGGGTTCTCTACCAGTAGAAAAGTAGGAAGCCTGTACTGGAAGGTGGAGGGGGTTCTATACTGGCAGGGAGGGAAGGACCTGTACTGAAGGGGGGGGTCTGTACTGGTGGGCAGGAAGCAGGTATCTACCTACTGGAGTGGGATCATACCATTGGGGAGGGGGCTTTACTGAAGGTGAGTCTGTACTGGTGGGGAGGGAGTGGGTCTGTACTGGAGTGGGGGTCTGTACTGGTGGGGAGTGGGTCTCTACTGAAGGTGTGTGTGTACTGTTGAGGAGGGAGAGGGTCTGAATTGGGAAGGGGCTTAGAGGGAAGTATGTGTCTTGGAGGTGGTATGTACCAGGGGAATCTGTACTGAGACAGGGCTAAGAGGGTGGTCTGTGCTGGGGGGGGGGGGGGTATGGCTGATCAGGTCCGTACTCTGTAAAATGTCCTGTGTGTTATGCACTCCTGCACTCCTGACCGCTGCACTCTCAAAACATTAGAAAACAGAAAACCTCCGTATGGGGAACTCTATACCAACAGCTGATCCAGAGGAAGGCAAAAACCCCTTTAAACATGGTCCAAGTTTGCTCCAGTGGGAGAAAAAAAGAATCAGACAGCCCGATTTTTGGCCTCTCTGCTCATGGTGAAGTTTCATTCTGTTTGAAAAAAAGGCGAGACAGGCCAGGATTGAGCGTTCCAGTTCAGAATAAAGGAGAAGCAGCAAAGATCAGTGTCATATGCCTTCATGTTATCTCTATGCACATGGATGCAATGTATATCTGATCATTTCTAAGTCTAGAGTGAAAGTGTGCTAAAAACTATAGGCTACTACCATTACTGATTTCTTCTTGAAAAAGCTAGTTGCCTGTGTGGCAAGCTCCACTGCGTTTAGAGAGAGAATGGAAAAAAAAGAATCCCGGAGCAAACCAGAGAACATTATGCGTTACAAGGTATAGGCTGCTCACATGCACCACATGTCATGGCCCAAAGGACCTTTACGTACCGTCGAAAGAAAAATATGTCACAGCAAACGGAGTTGATTGCTCAATCTGGTGCACCATATTTCACTGCGTTCTTAATCAATGGCACAGGAAAATATTATTTATTATATTTTTTTATATAGCGCCCACATTTTTTGCAGTCACATTGGTCCCTGCCCTCAAGGATCCTTATCTCAAAAGCATGCATGCTAGGGCCAATGGGGATAGGAGCCAATTAGTCTACCAGCATGCCTTTGGAGTGTGGCAAAATACTGGAGTAAACTAATGCCCAAACAGAGAGAACAAGCAAACTCCATGAGTCCACTAACCGCTGCCAAATATGCAGATCAGTTCTTTAGTGACTATGACTTTACTTGCTTCATACTTGTTCAGGGTCAGTGACGTTAAATAATCAGCATGACTACCAGGCAGCAAGAAACTTCAGAAGTAGGTCAGCAATGCAAACTCCATGTAGACCGTGTCCCGGATGGCAAACGAACAGGAAATCTGGCACCGCAAGGCAGACTTTCTAATCACTTGGTCGCTGTGCTTGGTCTTTTGCTCTTCTCAATTCCTCATACAAGTGCAAAAAATAAATGATGAGACTGGCGCAAATAATTACATACTAAGCCTGTTGCAAACAATTATATGCTGATTCTAATGCCAGTTATTATACGCAAACAATTAATTATTGTTCACATCCGCCTAGTAAATGTCAATGATATGCTTGGACTGGTGGACTGCCAAAAAAAAAATCTTACTGATCCTCGCTCTGCATTAATATTCTCGTCTTCCATGTCTACCCATCACAGGCTCCGCTGCTTTGAAACCAATAAGCGTTCAGAACAGATTAGACAATGAATTTGATGAGCCAAGCTTTTGGATACTGCGAGGGAAGGGAACTCGCTAAATACAGACCTGAGAGAGCCTGTTTTTATCATTTGATTAATTTTATTTATTTATAGAGCACCGGAGTATTGTCCAGCACTTTACAGACTGAACGTGGATCTGCCCCAAAGGAGCTTACAGTCTAATATCTATAAGCAATTAAGCCAGTCTGGGAGGAAGCCCTTTTAAAGCCTAACTGTAGGCAATTTTATTTGGCTTTGGGATTGAATGGTGAAGCCCAAGCAACTAGGATTTGCAAAATGAAAAGTCAGCAATGGTATCCTCCATGTTTTTCTATTTTCCTTAACCACTTGCCTACTGGGCACTTATACCCCCTTCTTTACCAGGCCAATTTTCAGCTTTCAGCGCTGTCGCACTTTGATTGACAATTGTGCGGTTATGCAAGATTGTACCCATATGAAATTTAAAAAAAAAAATTCTCACAAATAGAGCTTTCTTTTGGTGGTGTTTACTCACCGCTGGGTGTTTTAGTTTTTGCGCTATAAACATAAAAATTGCAAAAATTAAAAAAAAAAAGGTTTCTTTGCTTCTGTTATAAAATTTTGCAAACAGGTAATTTTTCTCCTTCATTGATATGTGTTGATGAGGCAGCACTGATGGGTACTGATAGGCAGCACTGATGGGCACTGATAGGCAGCACTGATGGGCACTGATAGGCAGCACTGATAGGCAGCATTAATGAGGTGGCATGGATAGGCAGCACAGATAGGTGGCACTGATAGGCGGCACTGATGATGGGTACTGATAGACGGCACTGATAGATGGCACTGACTTAATTCTCCTCCTTCTCTAGGGCCCCCTCCCAGGCTACACAGCAGCACCTCAACCATCCATTTTCTACCTGACTCCCCTGGCCAGGCTCTTTCATATTTTTGAGCTAGCCTTCCACTTTGCCAGGCCTCCTGCCTGAGATTAGTCAGACTCCCATAAATATGCAGATCATCTTCTCCTCACCTCTGCCTACTGGCTTCTAGAAGCTTCTCCAAGAGGAATGACTGGTAGAGCCCTACCACCTGCCCTGAAGTAACCCTCTGACTCGCACTCAGGGTTCTAGCAAGCCTCTAACTCTTACCAAACTATGTACACTAGAGGGCACTTTAGACAGTTTATGTGATTACAGCTTCCTGTGTCACCTGCTAGCTCAATGGAAAACTGGGTGACTAATTTGATGCTACTGATTCATTTTCCAGAGGGTAAGCTGAAGATATGACATGGAAAGATGAAAATCTGAATTAGGAAAAAGAGGTGTCACCTGCGTGGCTGCGTAGTGTTAAAGTGGTTGTAAAGACTCAAGGTTATTTTTACCTTCATACTTTCTATGAATTAAGGTAAAAACATTTCTGTGTGCAGCAGCCCCCCCCCCCCCCCAATACTTACCTGAGCCCCATCGCAATCCAGCAATGTGCATGAGAGCCTTGGCTCTCCAGGGACTCAACCTCCTCATTGGCTGACAATCACAGCCAGTTAGCCAGTGAGAAGAGATAGGGGTGAGGGTGAGCCATGGCTCTGTGTGTGAATGAACATACAGAGCAGCAGCTTAAGAGCAAGCCTACATGGGTGCCCCCATAGCTGGCTGCTTGTACTGGGGGCACTTGGCAGAAGGGGCGGGGGGAACCCAAGAAAAGGAGGATTGGGGCTGCTTTGTGCAAAACCACTGCACAGAGCAGGTAAGTATGACGTATCCTTTTTTAAAAATTGACTTTAATATCACTTTAGGTAGTTAGGAACTGATGCACCACATTGTAATATTAAGGTCCAAATACAAGTTGTTTCCAATGATAAAAAGTTTGAAAAGCCAACAAGCAGCCAAGCCAGCTGCTTGTTGGCTCATATTAGCAATAGCCAAGTACAAACTGTATTTTCATCCCACATACACTGTTTCATTTTTAAAGTCCTAATGCATGGGCGGAGGTTCTGGCCCCGAAATGCGTTGGTTTGCCAACATTTTATCATTGGAATAAACTTGTATTTGGACCTTATTATTACGATGTGGAACCTGGATTCTCAACTACATATCCCTCCCACAACCCAAGGTGATCATGGAAGCCTTAATGTATGTAGAAACTGCCAGCCTAATATTCAGATCCTTCATGTCTAAACCTGCACCACAGCATTTGATGATGGCAATAGTAAGCGTACAAAGTAATCACCCAAAGCCCTCAGGGTTCAGTGCTTCATATCCACTTTTAGAAGCAAATGGCATTGTAGTGTGGCAGGGGTTTGTGAATAAACAGCAAGAAATATGTTTGGCAGATAAAACATATATTTATTTATTTCAGGTACTTATATAGCGCCGTCAATTTACGCAGCGCTTTACATATATATTGTACATTCACATCAGTCCCTAACTCACATTCATACATACACATACTAGGGCCAATTTAGACAGGAGCCAATTCACCTACCAGCATGTCTTTGGAATGTGCGAAGAGGCTGATCACTTTGCAAGAGAAGCTGCACTTTGTAAGGGAACTTTCCTCAGAGCTTATGTGGTGAAATTTCACTTTGCAAAGACTACCCAATCACAAGCAAGGAAAATCACATTATAAAAAATCATATTTGCTTGTACATGATTGGACGATGGAAGCCAGCTGAACTTCATCCCATTCACTAAGCTCCGGGGCAAATTCCTTCCAAAGTGCAACTTCCTTTGAAAAGTGAACAGTCTGTTTGCCGTTAGTAAATCAATCCTACTGCTGATTTTTAACAAAAAGAGGAACAGCTCTTGAGATCATTGTTGGCAATTTGATTGCTTAAAATCCATGTATTGCACCTAAAGCAATTGTCATCTCATACTCAAAAGTGATTAAAACAACCTTGTTTAAAGAAGAACTCCGGGATAGGCAAAAAAGTCACCCATTAGTGCACCCCCCCCCCCCTAGGCAAAACACTAAACAGTTAATAACATTTTGAAAATCCTTACTCTTTAGGAGAAAAGTCTAATTGAATTTTCATGACCTCATCTCTGTAATTCAAAAGATAACAGCATCTGCTCTGCCAATGAGGAAGAGCCGGGTGTCGGACGCCACAGGAGTGAGTCTCAGCTGTACACAATATTTGTCTTAAAGGAGCGTTGATCTCAAACTTTTATGTACAGTGCCTTGAAAAAGTATTCATACCCCTTGAAATTTTCCCCATTTTGTCATGTTACAACTTAAAACATAAATGTATTTTATTGGGATTTTATGTGATAGACCAACACAAAATGGCACATAATTGTGAAGTGGAAGGAAAATGATAAATGGTTTTCAACATTTTTTACAAATAAATATTTGAAAAGTGTGGCGGCATTTGTATTCAGCACCCCGGAGTCAATACTTTGTAGGACCACCTTTCACCGCAATTACAGCTGTAAGTGTTTTTGGGGATGTCTCTACCAGCTTTGCACATCTAAAGAGGGACATTTCTGCCCATTCTTCTTTGCAAAATAGCTCAAGCTCTGTCAGATTGGATGGAGAGTGTCTGTGAACAGCAATTTTCAAGTCTTGCCACAGATTCTCAATTGGATTTAGGTCTGGACTGTGACTGGGCCATTCTAACACATGAAGATGCTTTGATCTAAACCATTCCATTGTAGCTCTGGCTGTATGTTTAGGGTTGTTGTCCTGCTGGAAGGTGAACCTCTGCCCCAGTCTCAAGTCTTTTGCAGACTCTAACAGGTTTTCTTCTAAGATTGCCCTGTATTTGGATCCATCCATCTTCCCATCAACTCTGACCAGCTTCCCTGTCCATACTGAAGAAAAGCATCCCCACAACATGATGCTGCCACCACCATGTTTTACGGTGGGAATGGTGTGTTCAGGGTGATGTGAAGTGTTAGTTTTTCACCACGCATAGCGTTTTGCTTTTAGGCCAAAAAGTCCAATTTTGGTCTCATCTGACCAGAGCACCTTCTTCCACATGTTTGCTGTGTCCCCCACATGGCTTCTCGCAAACTGCAAATGTGACTTCTTATGGCTTTCTTTCAACAATGGCTTTCTTCTTGCCACTCTTCCATAAAGACCAGATTTGTGGAGTACAGGACTAATAGTTGTCCTGTGTATAGATTCTCCCTCCTGAACTGTGGAACTCTGCAGCTCCTCCAGAGTTACCATGGGCCTCTTGGCTGCTTCTCTGAGATGTTCAAAGCTTGGGATATTTTTTTATAACCTAACCCTGCTTTAAACTTCTCCACAACTTTATCCCTGTCCTGTCTGGTGTGTTCCTTGGCCTTCATGATGATGTTTGTTCACTAATGTTCTCTAACAAACCTCTGAGGGCTTCACAGAACAGCTGTATTTATACTGAGATTAAATTACACACAGGTGGACTCTATTGACTAATTAGGAGACTTCTGAAGGCAATTGGTTCCACTAGATTTTAGTTAGGGGTATCACAGTAAAGCGGGCTGAATACAAATGCACACCGCACTTTTAAGATATTTATTTGTAAAAATGTTGAAAACCATTTATCATTTTCCTTCCACTTCACAATTATGTGCCACTTTGGGTTGGTCTATCACATAAAATCCCAATAAAATACATTTATGTTTTTGGCTGTAACATGACAAAATGTGGAAAATTCCTAGGGGTATGAATACTTTTTCAAGGCGCTGGAAGTGCAATACTTTTAATAAACAGCTTGGTTTTAACTACTACACTATGAAAGACTGTTCTGTGTTTACTTGAGCATAATGGGGGAGTAAGAAGGAGTGACTGCCTATAAGATCGGGGAGGAGAAGATCGGCTGTTGTTCCTAAGGAGGAGAGATTATGAACCCCATAGAGGAAAAGCACATCTAGACCTAATTATGTATGTTCTTAGGTCGTAATTTGGAGGTGAGCTGATTATCATTAAGGTGATGGGAGTCACAGTTGCATAAAGGCGATCATTATTGATTCAGTCACTGATTGGAAGAAGATGTATGAGTTGCACTAAAGAAGATTAGCTTGAATTTAGGACTTTCTCAGACTGCTTATGTTGATTTTATGTTCTATTTATTTATTACAGGTACTTATATAGTGCTGTTAATTTACGCAGCACTTTACATATATATTGTACATTCAGATCAGTCCCTAACCCTCAAGGGGTGTACAATCTAAGGTCCCTAACTCACATTCATACATACACATACTAGGGCCAATTTAGACAGGAGCCAATTAACCTACCAGCATGTCTTTGGAGTGTGGGAGGAAACTAGAATACCCGGAGTAAACCCACGCAGGCACAGGGAGAACATGCAAACTCCAGGCAGGTGGTGTCCTAGTTGGGATTTGAACCAATGTCCTTAGAACTGCCAACCAGTTAGCCACTGTGCTGCCTGCTGAACACTTTTTATTACACAGAGGTGTATTGTTGCATATTGGTTCAACAAATATTTCTGTATTTATTTTATGCGTTTATGTCTCATGAATATATTTTTTATATTCAGTTTAGTTGGCAAGGGAGCGCCGCATATATCCTTCTATATTTGTGCTCATAAAGTGTGAGAATACACATTGATGTGAGCTACACCCGATCACGAATTCCCATCACATCAGTCTTCACTGCACGAATGATTGGAGGTTCTTGTGAATAGTTTAAATCGGGTAGCGCAGAAGTCACACCACACTATAGATTTGATTTTTTTTACGTCTGATAGTACTTATGCTTACTTGGCTACGTCCAGATGCGAAAATATATATGTCTTGGTTTAGAACTGGCTGGTCCATACCCACATGGCAGAAAAATATATTTGAAATATATTTTATATGTTAAAAAAAATCTGAAGAATATATTTTTTAAAAATATATTTTTAAAATATATTCTTCAGATTTTTTTAACATTTAACCTCTTGCCGTCCGCCTGCTGTTTATAAACGGCAGGGCGGTGGCAGTCCAGGGTCGGGTTGCCGTCCATAAACGGCAGCCGCCTTTTCTAGCTGTGCGCACTCCCTGGGAGCACGCACCACCACGATCCGGTGCCCGCTGTGTCCTCCGGACACAGTGAAACGCCGATCGTCGGACGGGACCTCTGTACGAGGTCCCGATCATGTGATCACTGATTGGCGAATCAGTGATCACATGCAAAGTAGTAAGCAAGATGTCACATCATTGCTTACTATGTGTGAAATCTGTGAATGACCACAGAGATCACATGGTACAAGGCTATTCACAACAGCCTTGTACCATGTGACAAGCTGTGACCAATCACAGCTCACTCAGTAATTCTCAATGACTGCAGGAATGCAGACAGAGAGAAAGAGAAATGATTGCTTTTACATCCTATATGGGTGTAAAAGCAATCAGTGTAAAAAAAAAAAAAAAAAATCTTCATCACCCTCCACAAGTAGTACAGTGTCACCATGGTGACAGTGTACTGCTAGCGTGACAGTATGTAAAAAAAAAAATAAAAATAAAAAATAATAATATAAAAAAAATAAAATAAAATGTAAAAAAAATGTTTAAAAATTATAATTTTTGGTTATAAACTAATTTGGATTTTTTTTTTTTTACTAAAAAAATAACGGAATAAATTTTGGCTAAGATTTATGATGAACTATTATTTATTTGCAAAATTTTATTTAAAAAAACACTTTTTTTCAAAATTTTTGAACTTTTTCATTTACATAGTAAAAAAAATAAAAATCCCAGCGGTGAATAAATACCACCAAAATAAATCTTTATCTGTCTCAAAAAAATGGTAAAAAATTCATATGGGTACAGTATTGCATGACCGCGCAATTGTCATTCAAAGTGTGATAGCGCTGAAAGCTAAAAATTGCCCTGGACAGGAAGGGGTAAAAGTGTCCGGACAGGAAGTGGTTAAAAAAGTCATTTTAATATATATTTGTAAATGCATTCCAAAAATGTAGATTTGTATTTTTAAAGACATACAGTATATTTGAAATGTATATTTAAAAATATTTTTCATATATTTTGTGATAAAAATGCATTTAAACATACAGTGTATATATATAAAATCACACCCCCCATCTTCCTGTTTAGGATCCACCTCTTCATCTGTAAACTCCACCCCTTCTGCTTTTGGCTCCACCTTTTCCTATTAGAGTTCCACCTCCAGGAGTTTTTCAGAGACTGGACAGGATACAGGAGACTGTCAGAGACTGTGGACAGGATACAGGAGACGGTCAGAGACTGCGGACAGGATACAGGAGACGGTCAGAGATTGTGGGCAGCATACAGGAGACGATCAGAGACTGAGGACAGGATACAGGAGATGATCAGAGTCTGCTGACATACTATAGGAGATCGTCAGAGACTGTGGACAGGATACAGGAGAAGGTCAGAGGCTGAGGACAGGATACAGGAGAAGGTCAGAGGCTGAGGACAGGATACAGGAGAAGGTCAGAGATTGAGGGCAGGATACAGGAGATGATCAGGGTCTGCTGACATACTATAGGAGATGGTCAGAGACTGTGGACAGGATACAGGAGACGGTCAGAGACGGTGGACAGGATACAGGAGACGGTCAGAGACGGCGGACAGGATACAGGAGAAGATCAGAGACTGAGGACAGGATACAGGAGAAGGTCAGAGACTGAGGGCAGGATACGGGAGATGATCAGGGTCTGCTGATATACTAAAGGAGATGGTCAGAGACTGTGGACAGGATACAGGGGAAGGTCAGAGACTGCAGACATGATACAGGAGATGATCAGAGTCTGCTGATATACTACAGGAGATGGTCAGAGACTGTGGACAGGATACAGGAGACGGTCAGAGACGGTGGACAGGATACAGGAGACGGTCAGAGACGGCGGACAGGATACAGAAGATCAGAGACTGAGGACAGGATACAGGAGAAGGTCAGAGACTGAGGACAGGATACAGGAGATGATCAGGGTCTGCTGACATACTAAAGGAGATGGTCAGAGACTGTGGACAGGATACAGGGGATGGTCAGAGACTGCAGACATGATACAGGAGATGATCAGAGTCTGCTGATATACTACAGGAGATGGTCAGAGACTGTGGACAGGATATAGGAGAGATCAGAGACTGCGGACATAGTACAGGAGATGACCGGAGACTGCAGACAGGATACAGGAGATGGTCAGAGACTGTGAACCAGCTGGATAGGCCTGGTCTATACCAAGCACTATAGATATCTGGTTTGCCTACACGCATTAGATGGGTGCTGCACAACCTGTTAGACCCTTAAGGCCACTCAAAGAGTCTAGTCTACATCAAGCTTTCACCAATATAGTTAAACATCCAGCAGCTCAGAGAAGACTCACATACTGCACCTCCTAGTAAAACAAGTAGAACCTCGAGATCTTCATAGACGTTGTACCCTTTATTGGTCATGGCCAGGCCTGGACTGGGACAAAAAATAGGCCCGGGCACTTTGGACTGAGCAGCCCAAAGCCCAGGGACCCTTTCCTCAGAGCCTGGTGGCGGAACGCAAGGGTCTGGTCGCAAGAGAGAGGAGAGGGGGGGGAGAAAGGAGAGAGAGAGAGGAGGGGGGGAGAGGAGGGAGAGAGAGGGGGGGAAGAGAGGAGAGAAGAGAGAGAGGAGAGAGAGAGAGGAGGGAGAGAGGGGGGGGGGAGGAGAGGGAGAGAAAGAAGGGGGAGGGAGAGAGGGGCAAGAGAAGAGAGGAGGGCGAGATGAGGGAGAAAGAGGAGAGGGGGGAGAGAGAGGGGGGAGAGGAGAGAGAGACGAGGGGAGTGAAGAGAGAGGGATAGGGGGGAGAGAGAGGAGAGAGGGAGCAAGAGAGAGGGAAAGAGAGAGAGAGGAGAGAAGAGAGGGGGAGAGGAGAGGGGGGAGAGGAGAGAGAGGGGAGAGGAGAGAGGGGGGGCAGAGAGGGAGGGAGAGAGGGGGGAGAGGGAGAGAGAGAGGGCGGGAGAGGAGAGAGAGAGAAGAGAGAGAGGAAGGAGAGAGAGGGGGGGAAAGAGAGGGGAGAGAAGAGAGAGAGAGAAGAGGGGGAGAGAGGAGAGAGAGAAAGAAGAGGGGAAAGAAGACACAAGGCTGGCTGGAAGTGTGGGCGGGGCAGACACAGGAGGAGAGGGCGGGAGGAGGAGGGGCAGCTTTCTCTCTCCTCTCCTGTCTGTGTGGAGGGGGGACTGTCAGCACTGGGGAATGCATATGCTGACAGATCCCCTGCAGTGCTTGGGGGGGCATAGAGGAGCTGACCGAGAAATGCACGGTCCTCTATGTGTCACCCGACCCCCTCTCCAGGCAACCCCATGGCTGACAGGTTCTCTGTCTCCTCACCCATCCTCGTCGCCAAGCACACACAAACCTGCCTGAACACGCCCAGCTCTAGCACACACAAGCCCGCCCCCTGGCCAAGCACAGCCTTTTTGCAGCGACGGCACTGGTCCCTTCTGCCTGGGGGCGATTCTGCCCTCCTGAAAAATGCCGCCCTAGACAGATGCCTTGTTTGCCTCATGGCAGATACGCCCCTGGCTTTAATAGTTGCTAGCAAAATCTGACAGGCTGGTTGTATCCAAGTTGATCGATTGATCAATCAACATGGGCACATTCAGCCTGCTCATACCCATCCCCAGCCTGCCCATGCCCATTCTCGGTGAACTGGCCAAGACTCTAACCGTCTACAACAGTTTAAGTCCTCATGCACACCTGGACGTTTTTACAGCGGCTGTTTTTGGCTTTTGGCATTTTTTTCTACAACCAGTAAACTCCCCAGCATGTTATCCTATGTGTCCATACACACATAGAGTTTAATCATTGTTTATTGTCAGGAGCATTTTCTGATGGAAAAACCCCCCAGAACTAGTGGGTTTCAAGAGGAGGTTTTTAGCTGTAAAAACGCTCTAATGCCAATAAAAGCTGAAAAATGCAAAAAAACGCGGCTATTAAGAGCGTCTTTGAGCCTGAAGATTTTGTGAGAGTATAACTGCTAAAAAACGCAAACACTGAAAAACACAAAAAAAACGCTGAAAAAAGCTAATGCAAAAAAGCTAAAAAAAACGCAAGAAAACCCTCTCGTTTTTATTGCAGCATTCTACAGCTAACGCTACTGGCGTTTTTATAATGTCCAGTGTACATGAGGCCTAAGACATGAAACCAATTTAACCCATAGTTACATAGTAATGCCCTGTACACACGATAAGAAAATCGTATGAAATATTTGATGGAACCACTGATCGAACGATTTTCTCTTCATTGATGAGTAGGATGTTTTAACTGATAACAATATTGTAAACAAAAAAATCCAGTTGAACAACAGTGAAAAATTGTTGTTTCGCATATGAATGACCGATTTTCTATGCGGTGGTATGACGGTCGTATGAAAAAAATCTATCAAGCGCTATCACGCATGAGCAGAAACAGAAGATGACCCGGATGTTTATGTCCAAGCAGGGGCGGACTGACAACTCATGGGGTCCCCGGGCAATAGGGGATCATGGGGCCCCTGTGTCCTTGCCCAAACTCAAAAAAGCCTATGAAAAAGGTACCAGGGGCATCTCATGGGGCCCCCTACTGACCCCAGGCCCTCAGGCAGTGCCCGAGTTTCCAAATGGTCAGTCCGCCCCTGTGTCCAAGGAATCTTCGTAAACACCAACGAAAAATCCAAATGTTAAAAGTAGATTGGCCTAATGAGATAATGAAACCAGAATTGTGCCGATTATATTTTATGTATCACTATTTATGTATATAGGTCATGTAATAAACGATATTATACTCATTGCTGGTAATTGTTGTGTATATCGCTCGTTCTGCCGGAAGGGCGTGGCTACAAGGTCACACGCACACCGCATCACTTCCACTTGTACAGAAGACGTTAACACTATGTATTGCCCGATGAAAGATTTTTTTAGATTGGTTAATGTGATCCACGATTTTGACCAACGAACAAACGCCTCTCGGTCGTCTGATGACCGATCGGTCGATTTTCTAATTGTGTATTCCTACCTTTAGTGTGGCTGAAAAAAGACAAAAGTTCGTCCAGTTCAACCATTAAACAAAAAAGTTATAATCCTACACCCACAGTTGATGCAAAGGAAGGCAAAAAAAACTCAGCAAAGTATGATCCAATTTGCTCCTGCAGGGGAAAAAATTCCTTCCCGATCCCCGAGAGGCAATCAGATATTCCCTGGATCAACGTTACCTATAAATGTTAGTATCCAGTTATATTCTGTGTATCTAAGAAAGAATCCAGGACTTTTTTAAAGCAATCCACTGAGCTGGCCAGAACCAACTCTTGAGGGAGTCTATTCCACATTTTCACAGCTCTCACTGTGAAGAAACCTTTCCGTGTTTGAAGATTACATTTCTTTTCCTCCAGATGTAAAGAGTGCCCTCTATGAAGCACGTTTTATCTTGATGCACCTGGAATGCAGTTAGCTGATTTCAACATTATGTTCAATCAAGATTTAAGCTTTGAAGGTCTTTTTTTTTTTTCTAAAGCAGGTCAGGAACATCATTCCTATTCTTCTCAATAAAGGCTTCTGTAAGATAACTGAATGATCATACACAATATGTATTCACGTTCCTTTCCCTGGAAGCATCACTTCCATAGTATGCATGATACAGTGACTCTTATACATGATCCCATTAAACTCGTTGGGTTGGCCATGAACCGAAAAAAGCCCAAGGTCCAAGGTACAATGAATCCTAACAGCTTCCTTTCCAGGTCTCCTAACTGCCCTCCCCCGCATAATCCAGTTAAGTTTCATCTTCCATCCTCTCACCAGCACTTAGAAAATGCAAGATGCATTCTGATTGGTCGCCCTGGGCAATGACTCCATTATCTTTGCTCCAGTTGGCATAAATCAGCCCCACTGAGCCAAAACAATAAAAAAAAAAGGACAGATCTATTGCATTCTTTTATTTTTAATCACATCATCTCCGAGATTATAATAAGCATCGTGTGTAATTATTCTCATTGTTCGCCATGTAAGTAGGGCAAGAACAAGCAAGGCTCCTCTGCCTGCCCTTATTGTTGTTATCGTGGATCAAAATAGTGTGAACCTCTTAGGAAAACCTCGCAGAAGTGGGTCAGAAAAAAACGGTCTCATTACATCTCCTCGTATGAATGTTGATTTTGCCACCCAGGACAGCGAGCTTGAAATCAGCTCAGTGCCAAAGACAGCCTCCTCGTAGACGTCTTGCAGGCTATTCAGGTCAATCGCGAGGACACGAGGATGGTACGTCAGCCTTGGTCTGCCCCGTAAGCCCTCTGCACTGACCGTGGAGGGTCTTGTGAGGGACATGTGAGGGTCTTGTGCTGCCAATGAAGGTTCTGCAGTCCAGGCGTTCAGCTTGGCATGTGTATTGGGAGAAAAGGAATCTCATTGCTAAATCCACACTCCAAATGAG